>NC_140179.1:55591952-55773080 GCF_963971535.1 Notolepis coatsorum | reverse complement strand
ACACACCGACGGCAGAGGCAACCATGCAAGGGGCCAACCTGCTCATCGGGAGCAATTAGAGGTTAAGTGTCTTGCTCAAGGACACATCGACATGCTGCCCGGGAGGAGCGGGAATCGAACCGGGAACCGCCGGATTGCCAGACTACTGCTCTACCTCCTGAGCCACTGTCGCACCTGGATGATGTCCCCCTGGGGGCTGGATGATGTCCTGGGGGCTGGATGATGTCCCCCTGGGGCTGGATGAGTCCTGGGGGCTGGATGATGTCCCCCTGGGTGTGGATGATGTCCCCCTGGGTGTGGATGATGTCCCCCTGGGTGTGGATGATGTCCTGGGGGCTGGATGATGTCCTGGGGGCTGGATGATGTCCTGGGGGCTGGATGATGTCCCCCTGGGGCTGGATGATGTCCTGGGGGCTGGATGATGTCCTCCTGGGGGCTGGATGATGTCCTGGGGGCTGGATGATGTCTTGGGGGCTGGATGATGTCCCCATGGGGGCTGGATGATGTCCTGGGGGCTGGATGATGTCCTGGGGCTGGATGATGTCCTGGGGGCTGGATGATGTCCTGGGGGCTGGATGATGTCCTGGGGGCTGGATGATGTCCTGGATGATGTCCTGGGGGCTGGATGATGTCCTGGGGGCTGGATGATGTCCCCCTGGGGCTGGATGATGTCCTGGGGGCTGGATGATGTCCTCCTGGGGCTGGATGATGTCCTCCTGGGGGCTGGATGATGTCCTGGGGGCTGGATGATGTCTTGGGGGCTGGATGATGTCCCCCTGGGGGCTGGATGATGTCCTGGGGGCTGGATGATGTCCTGGGGCTGGATGATGTCCTGGGGGCTGGATGATGTCCTGGGGGCTGGATGATGTCCTGGGGCTGGATGATGTCCTGGGGGCTGGATGATGTCCTGGGGGCTGGATGATGTCCTCCTGGGGCTGGATGATGTCCTCCTGGGGGCTGGATGATGTCCTGAGGCTGGATGATGTCCTCCTGGGGGCTGGATGATGTCCTGGGGGCTGGATGATGTCCTGGGGGCTGGATGATGTCCTCCTGGGGCTGGATGATGTCCTCCTGGGGGCTGGATGATGTCCTGAGGCTGGATGATGTCCTCCTGGGGGCTGGATGATGTCCTGGGGCTGGATGAGTGCTCAGTGCTCCAAGCTGCATTCCACACAGGAGAGAAGAGCCTCCGCTTGTACAGGGGGCTTCCTGTGGGGACCCGTGTTGCCAGGTACAACACGGGTGCTCCCCCCCGTGCTCGCAAGGGTTTCCCCTCCCGATAAGACAAACCCAATGGAAAAACATGCACAACAGATCGCTAACGCTGTCGCGTCCCCGATGAAGACAGACAGGAGCACTTGGATTGGTCCCCGGGGCGCGGCCCACACCGCAGCCCCTATCTACTCCCGGCTGCCCTTGGGGGGAAGGTCAGAGAGACATTTCATCGGCGACCCAATGCATGTGTGTGTGTGTTCCTGTGTGTAGCCCATCTCGCAGGTGTGTGTTAAAGTGCATGACAAATAAAGACTTCTTCTTCTTTTGTCTTCTGTCATTTTCAAGTGGACAATTTCTAAAAGGAGACAAACTTTCACTTTTAATGTGTGAGTTACTGTCAGTAAACGATAAACGGCACTTTTCTAGTTCTTCATAGTGGCTTCATTTGTGACTGGAATTCCCTATTTTCCAAACTTTCAGGGACATTTTTTGCCTGAATCCTGAATGTTGATTTCCTACGCTGTGGTACAATGTGCTCGGAACGTTGTGGGCTCTAATCTGATTTGTGGCCAACGTCACATGTCACTCTCACGCTCTCTCTCCCTCCCTATATCCCCCTCTGTCTCTCTTTCTTTCCCTCCTTCCCTTTCTCTCCCTCTCTCCATGTGTCCCACCATCCCTCTGTCTCTCTCTCACGCTTTCCCCCTCCCTTTCCCTCTCCCCCCCTATATCCCCCTCTGTCTCACTTTTTCCCTCTCTCCCTCCTTCCCTTTCTCTCCCTCTCTCCATGTCTCCCACCATCCCTCTCTTTCTCTCTCCCTCTCTTTCTCTTTCTCTCTCCCGCTCTCTCTCTCTTTATCTCCATCTCCCTCTCTCCTTCTCTCTCCCGCTCTCTTTCTCTCTCCCATCTCTCTCTCTCCCATCTCTCTCTCTCTCTCTCTCTCTCTCTCTCTCTCTCTCTCTCTCTCTCTCTCTCTCTCTCTCTCTCTCTCTCTCTCTCTCTCTCTCTGCCACTCTCTACTATGTCATAGAGCAGAAATACCCTTGAAGATAAATCTTTATATATCTTTTTAAAGGTGGACGTCAGTCCCCTATATACTCCAGCTCCTGCAGAGCATCTGGTTCCAACATACACAGATGCAACGAGTTGTCCTCATGTCCCAGGACCTTTTGAAGGACGGTTAAGACTGTCACAGCACCCCTATAAAACATCCTGGCATTCTGGAGTATGGAATGTCCATACGTCCCCTCCTCCTCCTTCTCCTCCTCCTCCTCCTCCTCCTCCCCCTCCTCCTCCTCCTCCTCCTCCTCCTCCTCCTCCCCCACTTCCCCCTCCTCCCCCTCCTCCTCCTCCCCCTCCCCCTCCTCCCCCTCCTCCTCCTCCTCCACCTCCTCCTCCTCCCTCCTCCTCCTCCACCTCCCCCTCCTCCTCCACATCCTCCCTCTCCCTCTCCCCCTCCTCCTCCTCCTCCTCCTCCTCCTCCTCCTCCTCCTCCTCCCTCTCCTCCCTTTCCTCCCTCCTCCTCCTCCCCCTCCTCCTCCTCCACCTCCCCCTCCTCCTCCTCCTCCTCCTCCTCCTCCTCCACCTCCTCCTCCTCCTCCTCCCTCTCCTCCTCCCTCTCCCCCTCTTCCTCTTCCTCCTCCTCCTCCTCCTCCTAATGACTATTCCACCCAGCAGCACGGCGTGTTTCTGTCACAATGTGGTGGTGCGACAGGACCCGATAGCAGACAAGTGGAGGCGGGCAGCAAGTCCACAGGTTTTTAATGAACAGGAATACTAAACAGTATAATACAAATAAATAAAAAATAAAAACAAAACTTTCAGTGACAACTGGAAGAGGGGGAAAAAGGTAAACACAATAACTAACTCTAACTGCTAACATCTAACACGGGGAACACTTACTTGAAACATGGGAACGTGAAACAAGGACAGCGCAACAACGACAGTGTGTAACAGAGATAATGAACCGACACAGGGAACCGGAAACAGGGAACTCAGATACACAGGAACAAATGACAAACACCTGGGATGATTACAATGGGAGACACCTGGCAGGGGAAACAGACTGACAAAGAACTACAATACATTACAAAAGGAACTACAACTATGGATGACAAGACAAACACCAGACACTAGGACAAAACAAGCAAGCGGGGAACCTAATACCAGACAGTAACTACAAACACTAAGACTAAACAGTTAAGTTAACCTAATACAAGACAAGATAAACGTTAGACTAACAGGAACATGAAGAGCAAGAGAGAGAAGGAGAGAAAGAGCAAGAGAGAGGAGAGAGAGAGCAAGAGAGAGAGAGAGAGATAGAGAGAGAGAGCAAGAGAGAGAGAGAGCAAGAGAGAGAGAAGAGAGAGAGAGACAAGAGAGAGAGAAGGGATTGAACACTAATGCCTCTTTTCCATTGCATAGTACCTACTCGACTCGACCCTACTCTACTCTACTCGCTTTAGGCACCTGGTACTTTGTTCCTTTTCCACTGCAGGTACTGCTCAGTTTGTCTCCGTGTGCGGAGGCGGGCCGCTGGTGTACAGCATGAGAGCTCTGTGAGCATATAGCTATGTCCGTGAGGGTTTGGAGCAAGCCAGAGTAAACAGTTTTCAATCAATCAATCAATCAATCAATCAATCAATAACAACATCTTAACAGGCACCTCCAAAATTGCCCATTTTCGTTTTCGTTTTTGAGGACTGCATACTTTTTTTGCAAACAAAAACAACATACTTTATACTTATAGCACATGCATAAGCCTGGTCTCTTTTGAAAGATGACATTCTGAAGTTTCTGATTATTTTAGTGCTAACGTAATAGAGTAACATAGGTCTGAACTTGAGTTGTAAAAAAAACTTGTTACTAAAGTTTTTCTGTAGTAATTAGTAGTAGGTAGTATTTCCTTACATATCTTATTGTAACATAATATGGGCTAGCACTCATTCATCTCATCTTCAAACAATTATTTTACTTCAAAAAAGATTTGTTAGACTGGCAACCCTCTCAGATCGATTTGAACCATCTGCTCCTCTTTTCAAGAAACTAATCATTCTGACTGTGTCTGAGGTTAATTCTTTACAGATATGTATATTTGTGTACAAATGCATTCATGATCACAATCTACCAAATGGTTTTAATAGTTTTTTTTTCTTTTAATTCAGATGTTCATTCATATGCTACATGTCAGTCCAGGGACCTGCATATACCTTATTGTGGTGCTTCACTTAGGCAGTTCTCAGTGAGGTATAGAGGGTCCAATCTTTGGAATGCAGCTGATCCTATGTTGAGAAAATCTCCATCTCTGCTTATTTTTAAAGCAAACTACAAAAAAATGCTCATATCCAAAAGTAGTAGATAGATAAATAGGTCATACATGTAGGTATGCATTTGGTTATGTGGGTGGGTAGGTTTGTAGGCAGGTGGGTGGGTTGTTATATATTATTATGTACACAGTATATGCATGTATGTACTGTGTGTATGTATGTTTGTATTAACACAAATCTTTTGAATGTATTCTGGTATTTTATAATATGCATATTTTTGTATTTTTGTATGTTTGATTTTATAAAACAGGGGAAGTTCTTGATAAGCCTCTAGGCTTCTAACTTCTCCTTCACAATCGTTATAACTTATTATGTATTGTTTTTACTTCTGTTTAACTGTGTTAATAAACAAACAAACAAACAAACAAACAAACAAACAAACAAACAAACAAAAGGTGGTATGGCTTACAAATGGAGCCATAGTCTGAAGCCTTATGTAGTACATATCCAAATTTCATAAAGATCCATTCAGAAATGAGTGATTAGGAGTGATTTTGGTAAACTGTGTACAAAGAAAAACTCGATTTTCTCATAGACTTCAATTCATTCGGCTGTTTTGCTCTTCCTGTTTTCGTGTTTTCCGTGTTTTTTTTTTGTAGATCCCCATGTGGGGTATCATTGGAAAGCCACACTCATTGGCTACAACAATCCATAATCATTTTCGAGATCGGATCTAGATTGACGGAACTACTGCAGCCTGAGTTGGGAGTGATATTTTGCGCAATACCGTGTACTTTGCACAAGCCTCAAATGTAACTCGAGAACCACTGAACGGATTCTGTCGGATTTTGTCGCTATCGACAGGCAACAAATAAGCCTTCAATTCGATATATATATATATTGCATTACAAAATATGCACACCCGAGCCACTAGGGGTCGCCAAAGTGCCGGTTGCAAAAAGTCCGAAAAACTTCCCATATGAGGGACGTTGCAGCTTAACAGATTCTCGGTGTGTCTATTCTGCTAACGTTAACGTTACCTCTCGTGTCTATTCTACTAGCGTTAACGTTACCTCTCGTGTCTATTCTACTAACGTTAACGTTAACGTTACCTCTTGTGTCTATTCTACTAGCGTTAATGTTACTCTTGTGTCTATTCTACTAACGTTAGCATTAGGTAATAACCGGTTTAAAATGGATGGTGACGATTACCTCACGTTGTGTCTATTCTACTAGCATTAACGTTACTAGTACAAACAATCAATAGCAAGTTATATTGATTTGTGTACGCTATGTACGCTAGCCACAATGCTAAAAAAAACGCAATCACATAAGCTAACAAATCAGCGATCTTTTTGTGAGAGTAAACTCTCCGCTCTGTGGTAAATTGTGTTGATGTTGGTTTTGTTTCATCAATAAATGAGGCAGAATACACAGTGAATGTATCCTTTTTTGTTTATTGCACTTGTTCCTGCTGCAAACAAATAATGAATCCTACGCGAGGCATTAAAGATGGCGGGTTTCTGTGTGTGACGCTTCTCTCTTCTGACCAATCAGTGGTCTGCAGTGTTTCACGTAACTTTTTTGGTACCACTTCTACCCGCTTGGAACCTCGAGAAAGCCGGTACTAAAAAAGTACCGGGTACCAGGTACCATCCGCAAATTTTGGCAATGGAAAACCGAAAAGGCAGAGTAGAGTAGAGTAGAGTAGAGTAGAGTAGAGTAGAGTAGAGTAGAGTCGAGTAGGTACCATGCAGTGGAAAAGGGGCATAAGGGACAGAAATACCAGGAACACACATACAGGGACGGGGAGTGGTCAGGGGAGAACAGTCCATGGACCGGTGGGACGTTACAGTTTCTAAACAGGAACGGAATCGAGTTGGTGGAAAACAAAATCAGTGCGATTAGTCCCGCCGATGCAGACATGGCATAATAACACACAACCATAAAAAAGGGCTTTGCATAGGTCTCTCCCTCTCTCTATCTCTCCTTATCTCTCTCTCTCTCTCTCTCTCTCTCTCTCTCTCTCTCTCTCTCTCTCTCTCTCTCTCTCTCTCTCTCTCTCTCTCTCTCTCTCTCTCTCTCTCTCTCGACGTATGGTAAACCAATGTCTTCAGCCGGAGAAGGGGGTGCAGGGAGGTCAAGAGGAGGCGATCTGGAGGCAGGAGGAGGGGAAGCAACATGGTGACAGACTGGCCGTTTTGTGTTGGAAACATGCGCGCGTTTGATTGACACCTTCATATATATATACACTCACACACCAATGGTGTCTCCGCCTCCAACACTTGCTCACTGAAAGGCTTGTTTAATATTCTTTAAGTACAGGGGTAAACACTTGGCATAAGGAAGCACTTGATTCAGCCGGGACCATTTTGAGACTCGCTCTGGATGGACAGAGGACATGAAAGAGGCCCTTCATATGAATTCAACAGGGCCCGGCGTCTGGTTTCAAACAATCACACACACACACAGACACACACACACACACACACGCATGCATGCCCACAGACATGCACACATGCTAGTACACACACAGCACGCACGCTTGCTAACTTATCATGCAAACACACAAACATACATGCAAATGCACTCATGCACACTTTGTGTTTGACAAGCAGTCACACCTCTCACCACATCCGAGCCCCTATTATCATGGCTGAATGAAAAAGTTTTCGGTCCCGCTTTTTGCCACTTGTCAATCGGACCTCCCCAGCTTGAGAAAGTCAAGGCCCCATGCACACGCTCTTTTGGGAGAAAACTCTGAATTGGCCATATACTAGGATAGGGTAGGCTAGGTACTATAAAATAGCATAATAGTGCATAATAGTGTCCTACTGTAATAGTGTACTAGTTTACTAGTGTGCTAGCATCATAGTGTGTAATAGTGTGCTAGTGTCATAGTGTGTAATAGTGTGCTAGCATCATAGTGTGTAATAGTGTGCTAGTGTCATAGTGTGTAATAGTGTACTAGCATCATAGTGTGTAATAGTGTACTAGCATCATAGTGTGTAATAGTGTGCTAGTGTCATAGTGTGTAATAGTGTGCTAGCATCATAGTGTGTAATAGTGTGCTAGTGTCATAGTTTGTAATAGTGTGCTAGCATCATAGTGTGTAATAGTGTGCTAGCGTCATAGTGTGTAATAGTGTGATAGAGTCATAGTGTGCGAGTGTCATAGTATGTGTAATAGTGTACTCGCTTATTAGTGTGCCGGTGTCATAGTGTGTAATAGTGTACTAGTGTGCTAGTGTCATAGTGTGTAATGGTGTACTAGTTTGCTAGTGTGCTAGTGGCATAGTGTGTAATGGTGTACTAGTTTGCTAGTGTGCTAGTGTGTAATAGTGTACTAGTTTGCTAGTGTGCTAGTGTCATAGTGTGTAATGGTGTACTAGTTTGCTAGTGTGCTAGTGGCATAGTGTGTAATGGTGTACTAGTTTGCTAGTGTGCTAGTGTGTAATAGTGTACTAGTTTGCTAGTGTGCTAGTGTCATAGTGTGTAATGGTGTACTAGTTTGCTAGTGTGCTAGTGTGTAATAGTGTACTAGTTTGCTAGTGTGCTAGTGTCATAGTGTGTAATAGTGTAATAGTGTACTAGTTTGCTAGTGTGCTAGTGTCATAGTGTGTAATAGTGTACTAGTTTGCTAGTGTGCTAGTGTGCTAGTGTCATAGTGTGTAATAGTGTACTAGTTTGCTAGTGTGCTAGTGTGCTAGTGTCATAGTGTGTAATAGTGTACTAGTTTGCTAGTGTGCTAGTGTCATAGTGTGTAATAGTGTACTAGTTTGCTAGTTTGCTAGTCTGCTAGTGTCATAGTGTGTAATGGTGTACTAGTGTACTAGTTTGCTAGTGTGCTAGTGTCATAGTGTGTAATGGTGTACTAGTTTGCTAGTGTGCTAGTGTCATAGTGTGTAATGGTGTACTAGTTTGCTAGTGTGCTAGTGTGCTAGTGTCATAGTTTGTAATAGTGTACTAGTTTGCTAGTTTGCTAGTGTCATAGTGTGTAATGGTGTACTAGTCTGCTAGTGTCATAGTGTGTAATAGTGTACTAGTTTGCTAGTGTCATAGTGTGTAATAGTGTACTAGTTTGCTAGTGTCATAGTGTGTAATAGTGTACTAGTTTGCTAGTCTGCTAGTGTCATAGTGTGTAATAGTGTACTAGTTTGCTAGTGTCATAGTGTGTAATAGTGTACTAGTTTGCTAGTCTGCTAGTGTCATAGTGTGTAATGGTGTACTAGTTTGCTAGTGTCATAGTGTGTAATAGTGTACTAGTTTGCTAGTGTGCTAGTGTCATAGTGTGTAATAGTGTACTAGTTTGCTAGTCTGCTAGTGTCATAGTGTGTAATAGTGTACTAGTTTGCTAGTGTCATAGTG
This sequence comes from Notolepis coatsorum, assembly GCF_963971535.1. Classification (NCBI taxonomy): domain Eukaryota; kingdom Metazoa; phylum Chordata; class Actinopteri; order Aulopiformes; family Paralepididae; genus Notolepis; species Notolepis coatsorum. The sequence continues at coordinate 55,764,231 of NC_140179.1, read as the reverse complement.
TGTAATAGTGTACTAGTTTGCTAGTGTGCTAGTGTCATAGTGTGTAATGGTGTACTAGTTTGCTAGTGTGCTAGTGTCATAGTTTGTAATAGTGTGCTGTGAATGGCCACAGTACAAGGAATGGTCAGTTTATTAACATGCACCCTTTGACCCCTTGATTTAAGTTAAAGTTAAGTTTTTACGAAAGTGCACTTTTTTTGTACTGACCGAATCTATTTATTTATTGGACTTGACAGATCAACAATGTAGGGATCCCGTTCTGGCAGTGTCATGTCTCTTGTGCTTTGAAGTGTCATGTATGTCTTTTGTCCCTGTTTTGTCTTGAATGTGTAGAAATACAGCTGTTTGCCGTACCATGCTCTAAATTGACCCTTGCGGGACTAATAAAGTTTTTTGAATTGAATTTAATTGAATTGTGTCATAGAGTGCAAGAGTGTGCTAGTGTCATAGTGTGTAAGAGTGTGCTAGTGTCATAGTGTGTAATGGTGTACTAGTGTCATAGTGTGTAATAGTGTGCTAGCATCATAGTGTGTAATAGTGTGCTAGTGTCATAGTTTGTAATAGTGTGCTAGCATCATAGTGTGTAATAGTGTGATAGAGTCATAGTGTGCGAGTGTCATAGAATGTGTAATAGTGTACTCGCTTATTAGTGTGCCGGTGTCATAGTGTGTAATAGTGTACTAGTGTGCTAGTGTCATAGTGTGTAATGGTGTACTAGTTTGCTAGTGTGCTAGTGGCATAGTGTGTAATGGTGTACTAGTTTGCTAGTGTGCTAGTGTGTAATAGTGTACTAGTTTGCTAGTGTGCTAGTGTCATAGTGTGTAATGGTGTACTAGTTTGCTAGTGTCATAGTGTGTAATAGTGTACTAGTTTGCTAGTGTGCTAGTGTCATAGTGTGTAATAGTGTACTAGTTTGCTAGTGTGCTAGTGTCATAGTGTGTAATAGTGTACTAGTTTGCTAGTGTGCTAGTGTCATAGTGTGTAATAGTGTACTAGTTTGCTAGTGTGCTAGTGTGCTAGTGTCATAGTTTGTAATAGTGTACTAGTTTGCTAGTGTGCTAGTGTCATAGTGTGTAATAGTGTACTAGTTTGCTAGTGTGCTAGTGTGCTAGTGTCATAGTGTGTAATAGTGTACTAGTTTGCTAGTGTGCTAGTGTGCTAGTGTCATAGTGTGTAATAGTGTACTAGTTTGCTAGTGTGCTAGTGTCATAGTGTGTAATAGTGTACTAGTTTGCTAGTTTGCTAGTCTGCTAGTGTCATAGTGTGTAATGGTGTACTAGTTTGCTAGTGTCATAGTGTGTAATGGTGTACTAGTTTGCTAGTGTGCTAGTGTGCTAGTGTCATAGTTTGTAATAGTGTACTAGTTTGCTAGTGTGCTAGTGTGCTAGTGTCATAGTGTGTAATGGTGTACTAGTTTGCTAGTTTGCTAGTGTGCTAGTGTCATAGTGTGTAATGGTGTACTAGTCTGCTAGTGTCATAGTGTGTAATAGTGTACTAGTTTGCTAGTGTCATAGTGTGTAATGGTGTACTAGTCTGCTAGTGTCATAGTGTGTAATAGTGTACTAGTTTGCTAGTGTCATAGTGTGTAATAGTGTACTAGTTTGCTAGTGTGCTAGTGTCATAGTGTGTAATGGTGTACTAGTTTGCTAGTGTGCTAGTGTCATAGTTTGTAATAGTGTGCTGTGAATGGCCACAGTACAAGGAATGGTCAGTTTATTAACATGCACCCTTTGACCCCTTGATTTAAGTTAAAGTTAAGTTTTTACGAAAGTGCACTTTTTTTGTACTGACCGAATCTATTTATTTATTGGACTTGACAGATCAACAATGTAGGGATCCCGTTCTGGCAGTGTCATGTCTCTTGTGCTTTGAAGTGTCATGTATGTCTTTTGTCCCTGTTTTGTCTTGAATGTGTAGAAATACAGCTGTTTGCCGTACCATGCTCTAAATTGACCCTTGCGGGACTAATAAAGTTTTTTGAATTGAATTTAATTGAATTGTGTCATAGAGTGCAAGAGTGTGCTAGTGTCATAGTGTGTAAGAGTGTGCTAGTGTCATAGTGTGTAATGGTGTACTAGTGTCATAGTGTGTAAGAGTGTGCTAGTGTCATAGTGTGTAAGAGTGTGCTAGTGTCATAGTGTGTAAGAGTGTGCTAGTGTCATAGTGTGTAATAGTGTGCTAGTGTCATAGTGTGTAAGAGTGTGCTAGTGTCATAGTGTGTAATAGTGTGCTAGTGTCATAGTTTGTAATAGTGTGCTAGTGTCATAGTGTGTAATGGTGTACTAGCATCATAGTGTGTAATGGTGTACTAGTGTCATAGTGTGTAAGAGTGTGCTAGTGTCATAGTGTGTAATGGTGTACTAGTGTCATAGTGTGTAAGAGTGTGCTAGTGTCATAGTGTGTAATGGTGTACTAGTGTCATAGTGTGTAAGAGTGTACTAGTGTCATAGTGTGTAAGAGTGTACTAGTGTCATAGTGTGTAAGAGTGTAGTACTAGTGTCATAGTGTGTAAGAGTGTACTAGTGTCATAGTGTGTAAGAGTGTACTAGTGTCATAGTGTGCAATGGTGTACTAGTGTCATAGTGTGTAAGAGTGTACTAGTGTCATAGTGTGTAAGAGTGTGCTAGTGTCATAGTGTGTAAGAGTGTGCTAGTGTCATAGTGTGTAATGGTGTACTAGTGTCATAGTGTGTAAGAGTGTTCTAGCATCATAGTGTGTAAGAGTTGAGAGAAAACGGTGCTTTTTCAATGTATGTGATGTATAGATTGGGGAGAGATGACCACAGCTAAAATGGTAGATCGAAATGTGCATGGAAGCAGGAGACGGTGATAGAACGGTGGTGGAACCAGTGGTTTCACAGGCACAGGCCGCGTCAGCGAGGGTTTTGTTATGAATTCCTTAGAAGAACATCTGAGATTAGAGTGTACTGTCTCCCAGGACAGGAGGGAGAGAGGTTCATCTTAATGAAACGTGAGTTTATTAGTGTTAAAGGTTATGCAGTTGTCATGACAACACGTCGCATGACAACCAGAAGGCGGGGCCGTCGTTGCGACGACGAACATCTATAAGTCGGACGGTGTTTCCGGGTGTAAGGCAGACTAAAAACTGACTGAGACTAAGAGGGAAGAAACCAGAAGAGACTCTCTCCTCTCATTGAGAGAGAGGGGGGGGGGGGGGAGAATGGCACATCACCAGTAGCTTCGGCTACCACGAGGATGGTCTTAGGCTAACGACTAGGCCTGACCACTATTGGACTGAATAACAAAAGGACAATCTGAACACACCGAGAGATCATTAGAATAGACTCTTCAAGGATGATACAATTTGATAACATCTGATAACATCTGATTAGGAGGTTCTGTGTATAGCAATAAACAACGCTTTTCCTCATAAGGTATCTCACGGTGTCGAAGTGTCGAATTCTTACGGAGGTGGAGAAGTATTATGGTTTATGGATTGCACTAACGGGGGGGAGATAAGGATCTTATCTACCAGTATCGGAGACGTCAGGACCATTAAAAGTACACAACGCAGAGGAATTGGATGGAGGGCCAAACAGACGAAGACGTGATACTGGCCAGTTTGATCAGAATCTTACAGTTGATGCCGTTGGGACCCGGATTTGCAAGAGATTAAAACAACGGGAACAGTTGGTTGTTGATGACAGCCAGATTTGCAAGAGATAAGAACAACGGATAAAGACTTTTTCAATAATGGGGCGACAGTGGACAACAGTCATCAATGTGTGGGAGAATCATGATCGAAGCAAGGCCGGCCAGCCCTGGGAGAGAGCGGCGAGTCGAGCGGTCAGGAGGCGAACCAGCGCTGTAGGGGAAACAGCGCTCCGATCAAAAATGTGAGTTCACTGTGCACACGGTTGTTTTGATTTTATAGCCAAATAAAAACGAACAGATAGTGAATCCGTAAACGTAAACATTTCTAGTTTGACACAGAGAGAGAATGCCAGCTGTAATAATATGAGCAGAGAGCCATGGTGAAAATCGAGGGTGTTATCTACAGAGAATGAAAAGCAAATGAGGCAGGCTGCACAGTTTTGGTTTAAGGAGGGTAAATGCGAGATGAGGAAAGGGGGGGGGGGGCGCTTGAATCAGATCGAAAAATTGTTATGGCGGGACTGTTTTCATAACAGAAGGAAAGTCGAAAGGAGATTGTACCAGTGTGTATTATGTCCGATCAGGCAAGAGTATTAGTCTAAGAAAGCGTCCCCTGATAATGGATAGGAAAGAGAGGAAAAACAGCGGTGTTTTCAGGCCTTGGAAGGAAGGGCAGCGGCCGTTTGTTGAGAGAGTAGCCATTTGCACCGAGTCAAAATGGCCGCAGAGCCACGAGGGGTTTAGAATCAGGAAGTGACACGTCACCTACAATCCTCTAGACTGAGTTTTGGCCGCCATCTAGGGGGGCAGTGGGATAATACAGGCAAATGGAGGAGTAGGTCGCCACCTAGTGGCGGAGGGGGGGGGGGGGGGGGTAGTGCTGGGGAGTTTCCATTACCCATAGGGGAATATTTAGAGTTTAATTCAATTAAGGAGTTTAATTGCGGAGGGGGGGGGGGTAGTGCTGGGGAGTTTCCATTACCCATAGGGGAATATTTAGAGTTTAATTCAATTAAGGAGTTTAATTGCGGAGGGGGGGGGGGGGGTAGTGCTGGGGAGTTTCCATTACCCATAGGCGAATATGTAGAGTTTAAGTTAATTAAGGAGTTGAATTTTTTCAAAATTACCAACTGCTTGTGTGTATACACGGTGGTGTATGTGAGAACTTTGTAAAGGAACTCAAAGTGTGGTATATAGAGCGACGGGACAGCTCCAGGGCGACGGTAGACAGCCCCGTAGGGTATATAGAGCGACGGGACAGCTCCAGGGCGACGGTAGACAGCCCCGTAGGGTATATAGAGCGACGGGACAGCTCCAGGGCGACGGTAGACAGCCCCGTAGGGTATAGAGCGACGGTGACAGCTCCAGGGCGATGGTAGACAGCCCCGTAGGGTATAGAGCGACGGTGACAGCTCCAGGGCGACGGTAGACAGCCCCGTAGGGTATAGAGCAACGGTGACAGCTCCAGGGCGACGGTAGACAGCCCCGTAGGGTATAGGGCGACGGACAGCTCTGTTGTATGTTAGATGATAGTACGAGTACGTATGTGAGTTAGGAGCAGGGAACCAACCTGCTCTGTTGTATGTTAGAGCGATGCTCGGTTGTATGTTATTATCATAATAATAAGATCGATATACAGGTTAATTAAATAAGTTTAATTATGAAATAAGAGGGAGTTCGATCTCCAGTGGGGCCTTCTCACACCTAATAAATAGGCAGAGTCTTGAGGGGACACGTCACCAGAAAGAACTGGCGCGCGCTGGGGGTCAACCGTGGGACAAACGTAGAGCGCCGAGTGGGTATCGTTTAGCTGCTGGTGTCACGCCGGAAGACAACAAAACAGGGAACAGCCCTGTAGGATTAGATATGGGTGTTGAGAAGGTGGGGGACTAATAGAGAACAAATAGCGCCATGGGCTGTAGGACACTCACACCGTCCAACAGTCTGAAAGGGCGTGGCCATGGCAGGGGCTTGCAGAGGAAAAAAAATATATAGAGAACGAGCTGCAGGCCCAAAGCCACGGTAGACTAATAGAAAACACAGGGTCGAGTGTACAGAAAGACTGCCGGTGTTGTGTTTCTGCTTTCAAGGGGGGAATGACACCGACAGCGAGATGGCCAGGAGACAGACTGGAGGAGGAGGAAGCCGCAGGGGCCAGGCACGGCAGCCTGGTACACAGATCGTCCACGACGAGAGAGAGGGCCGACGGCGGTGGAGATGAGCCTCAACCAAGATGACCGACAGGGCGGAGATGACCGACGGGGTGGAGATGACCGACGGGGCGGAGACGGCCGACGAGGCGGAGTCCAGCGGTCGCAGGCGGTGTTTGCCCAGGGGAGAACGAGGCAGACATTGGAGGGGGTTTCCCTGCGGAGACGCTGTTTAGAGAGCGTTTTGAAACAACAGAGCACGGGCGGTGAATCATGAACAAACAGGGACTTCCTTTCAGAGTCAATCAGGAGATCGAGAGACGAGACAACAGCGAGAAGTCCTGTGTTCATTGATTAGGAGTATGAGATATAACTGGAGGATTCATATATAAGATATATGTATAGAAGGATATATATATATATATATAGAAGGTAGATAAGAGGGAGAACAGTAGAACAACAGGATATAATTATTGGGAGCAGACAGGGGGGCTCCAATGGTTATGAGTCGTTGGATGTTGTTGGTTTTGGTGGTCGGTTTCGGTTCCCTTTGTGCACGAAGGGGGGCGCAAACAGACATCAGGCAGCAGGATCACTGGGTTGACCGTGGGCCGTCTTCGTTTCTTGTGCACGAGAGACGAGGTTGGTTTGCTTCAACCACAGGCTATTTTTGTGTATAATTAATTGAAAAACCAAGTAGTCTTATGATTCTGAGGGGTGATAAGAATCAAGGGGGGATTGAGAGAAAACGGTGCTTTTTCAATGTATGTGATGTATAGATTGGGGAGAGATGACCACAGCTAAAATGGTAGATCGAAATGTGCATGGAAGCAGGAGACGGTGATAGAACGGTGGTGGAACCAGTGGTTTCACAGGCACAGGCCGCGTCAGCGAGGGTTTTGTTATGAATTCCTTAGAAGAACATCTGAGATTAGAGTGTACTGTCTCCCAGGACAGGAGGGAGAGAGGTTCATCTTAATGAAACGTGAGTTTATTAGTGTTAAAGGTTATGCAGTTGTCATGACAACACGTCGCATGACAACCAGAAGGCGGGGCCGTCGTTGCGACGACGAACATCTATAAGTCGGACGGTGTTTCCGGGTGTAAGGCAGACTAAAAACTGACTGAGACTAAGAGGGAAGAAACCAGAAGAGACTCTCTCCTCTCATTGAGAGAGAGGGGGGGGGGGGGGGAGAATGGCACATCACCAGTAGCTTCGGCTACCACGAGGATGGTCTTAGGCTAACGACTAGGCCTGACCACTATTGGACTGAATAACAAAAGGACAATCTGAACACACCGAGAGATCATTAGAATAGACTCTTCAAGGATGATACAATTTGATAACATCTGATAACATCTGATTAGGAGGTTCTGTGTATAGCAATAAACAACGCTTTTCCTCATAAGGTATCTCACGGTGTCGAAGTGTCGAATTCTTACGGAGGTGGAGAAGTATTATGGTTTATGGATTGCACTAACGGGGGGGAGATAAGGATCTTATCTACCAGTATCGGAGACGTCAGGACCATTAAAAGTACACAACGCAGAGGAATTGGATGGAGGGCCAAACAGACGAAGACGTGATACTGGCCAGTTTGATCAGAATCTTACAGAGTGTACTAGTGTCATAGTGTGTAAGAGTGTACTAGTGTCATAGTGTGTAAGAGTGTGCTAGTGTCATAGTGTGTAAGAGTGTGCTAGTGTCATAGTGTGTAAGAGTGTGCTAGTGTCATAGTGTGTAAGAGTGTACTAGTGTCATAGTGTGTAAGAGTGTGCTAGTGTCATAGTGTGTAAGAGTGTACTAGTGTCATAGCGTGTAAGAGTGTACTAGTGTCATAGTGTGTAAGAGTGTGCTAGTGTCATAGTGTGTAAGAGTGTGCTAGTGTCATAGTGTGTAAGAGTGTACTAGTGTCATAGTGTGTAAGAGTGTACTAGTGTCATGATGATGGGACCCGGCCCCCCTTCCCCTGAGGGGAGTCCTGGGTGGAATTTGACCTAATGAAAGCGTTAAAGGTCTGCAAATGAGCCTAGAGGTCTTTTCAAAGACAGATATCTGCCATGAGAAGAACCAAGTATCTTCCATCTAATAACAAATGACTAATATAGAGGAAGATCTCAGCTTCTATCATCTAATAATATAGAAAGATCTCAGCTTTTTATCATCTAGTAATATAGAAAGATCTCAGCTTTTATCATCTAATAATATAGAAAGATCTCAGCTTCTATCATATAGAAATATCTCAGCTTCTATCATCTAATAATATAGAAAGATATCAGCTTCTATTATCTAATAATATAGAAAGATATCAGCTTCTATCATCTAAAGATATCAGCTTCTATTATCTAATTATATAGAAAGATCTCAGTGTCTATCATCTAATTATAGAGGAAGATATCAGCTTCTATAATTGAATAATAGAGGAAGATCTCAGCGTCTATCATCTAATAAACATATACTGTATCAACTTATCATCTAATAAAAGAGGAAGATATCAACTTCTACTATCTAATAATAGAGGGAGATGCCAGCTTCAGACATAATACTTGAGGAATATCTCAGCTACTATAATGTAATAATAGAGGAAAATCTCAGCTTCTATTATCTAATAATAGAGGAATATCTCAGCTTCTATCATCTAATAGGAAGATACCCTATTAGCTTCTATCATATAATAATAGAGGAAGATCTCAGCTTCTACTTTAGTCTTGCAGAAGCAATACACTTTTAAAGGGGCACAGCTGAATTCTCTTGTGTCTTCCTCTGCCTGAGGACAGTTAAATGAACATTGGTCAACACTATGAACTATGCCTTGTCTCCACTAGCCAGGGTTCAGCCATGCTGTGGCCTTGTCTCCACTAGCCAGGGTTTAGCCGTGCTGTGGCCTTGTCTCCACTAGCCAGGGTTTAGCCTTGCTGTGGCCTTGTCTCCACTAGCCAGGGTTTAGCCTTGCTGTGGCCTTGTCTCCACTAGCCAGGGTTTAGCCGTGCTGTGGCCTTGTCTCCACTAGCCAGGGTTTAGCCTTGCTGTGGCCTTGTCTCCACTAGCCAGGGTTTAGCCTTGCTGTGGCCTTGTCTCCACTAGACAGGGTTTAGCCATGCTGTGGCCTTGTCTCCACTAGCCAGGGTTTAGTCGTGCTGTGGCCTTGTCTCCACTAGCCAGGGTTCAGCCGTGCTGTGGCCTTGTCTCCACTAGCCAGGGTTTAGCCGTGCTGTGGCCTTGTCTCCACTAGCCAGGGTTCAGCCGTGTTGTGGCCTTGTCTCCACTAGCCAGGGTTTAGCCTTGCTGTGGCCTTGTCTCCACTAGCCAGGGTTCAGCCGTGCTGTGGCCTTGTCTCCACTAGCCAGGGTTCAGCCGTGCTGTGGCCTTGTCTCCACTAGCCAGGGTTCAGCCGTGCTGTGGCCTTGTCTCCACTAGCCAGGGTTTAGCCATGCTGTGGCCTTGTCTCCACTAGCCAGGGTTTAGCCGTGCTGTGGCCTTGTCTCCACTAGCCAGGGTTCAGCCGTGCTGTGGCCTTGTCTCCACTAGCCAGGGTTCAGCCGTGCTGTGGCCTTGTCTCCACTAGCCAGGGTTTAGCCGTGCTGTGGCCTTGTCTCCACTAGCCAGGGTTTAGCTGTGCTGTGGCCTCGTCTCCACTAGCCAGGGTTCAGCCGTGCTGTGGCCTTGTCTCCACTAGCCAGGGTTCAGCCATGCTGTGGCCTTGTCTCCACTAGCCAGGGTTTAGCCGTGCTGTGGCCTTGTCTCCACTAGCCAGGGTTTAGCTGTGCTGTGGCCTTGTCTCCACTAGCCAGGGTTTAGCCGTGATGTGGCCTTGTCTCCACTAGCCAGGGTTTAGCCATGCTGTGGCCTTGTCTCCACTAGCCAGGGTTTAGCCGTGCTGTGGCCTTGTCTCCACTAGCCAGGGTTTAGCCGTGCTGTGGCCTTGTCTCCACTAGCCAGGGTTTAGCCGTGCTGTGGCCTTGTCTCCACTAGCCAGGGTTCAGCCATGCTGTAGCCTTGTCTCCACTAGCCAGGGTTCAGCCGTGCTGTGGCCTTGTCTCCACTAGCCAGGGTTCAGCCGTGCTGTGGCCATGTCTCCACTAGCCAGGGTTTAGCCGTGCTGTGGCCTTGTCTCCACTAGGCAGGGTTCAGCCGTGCTGTGGCCTTGTCTCCACTAGCCAGGGTTCAGCCGTGCTGTGGCCTTGTCTCCACTAGCCAGGGTTTAGCCGTGCTGTGGCCTTGTCTCCACTAGCCAGGGTTTAGCTGTGCTGTGGCCTCGTCTCCACTAGCCAGGGTTCAGCCGTGCTGTGGCCTTGTCTCCACTAGCCAGGGTTCAGCCATGCTGTGGCCTTGTCTCCACTAGCCAGGGTTTAGTCGTGCTGTGGCCATGTCTCCACTAGCCAGGGTTCAGCCGTGCTGTGGCCTTGTCTCCACTAGACAGGGTTTAGCCGTGCTGTGGCCTTGTCTCCACTAGCCAGGGTTCAGCCGTGTTGTGGCCTTGTCTCCACTAGCCAGGGTTTAGCCGTGCTGTGGCCTTGTCTCCACTAGCCAGGGTTCAGCCGTGCTGTGGCCTTGTCTCCACTAGCCAGGGTTCAGCCGTGCTGTGGCCTTGTCTCCACTAGCCAGGGTTCAGCCGTGCTGTGGCCTTGTCTCCACTAGCCAGGGTTTAGCCGTGCTGTGGCCTTGTCTCCACTAGCCAGGGTTCAGCCGTGCTGTGGCCTTGTCTCCACTAGCCAGGGTTCAGCCGTGCTGTGGCCTTGTCTCCACTAGCCAGGGTTTAGCCGTGCTGTGGCCTTGTCTCCACTAGCCAGGGTTTAGCTGTGCTGTGGCCTCGTCTCCACTAGCCAGGGTTCAGCCGTGCTGTGGCCTTGTCTCCACTAGCCAGGGTTCAGCCGTGCTGTGGCCTTGTCTCCACTAGCCAGGGTTTAGCCGTGCTGTGGCCTTGTCTCCACTAGCCAGGGTTTAGCTGTGCTGTGGCCCAATTGTCTCCACTAGCCAGGGTTTAGCCGTGCTGTGGCCTTGTCTCCACTAGCCAGGGTTTAGCCGTGCTGTGGCCTTGTCTCCACTAGCCAGGGTTTAGCCGTGCTGTGGCCTTGTCTCCACTAGCCAGGGTTTAGCCGTGCTGTGGCCTTGTCTCCACTAGCCAGGGTTTAGCCGTGCTGTGGCCTTGTCTCCACTAGCCAGGGTTTAGCCGTGCTGTGGCCTGTCTGGCACACAGTGAACGTCTCCATTGTCTTTAGAAACTGGCCAGACCTGGCTGGACCCCGGCTGAGACAGACACCTTTCACAAGTCAAAGCCAGCTGGGACTGTTGTTATCATCATGGTTTAGCTCTCATGTACCACAGTTGAATGGTATACATTTTGAAAGGTTGCCTAGCAACTGGAGAGTTTACAAGAAGCACAATGGAGACACAATCCCAACTTTACAATGCATCACTGTGCCTCACTGCATCACTGAGCACAGGGTGACAGTTACCATCTTCCTGGAATTTTTTATATTTTTACTGTATATTTTATATTAGAATTAGGGATGTCCGATATTATCGGCCTACCGATATAATCGGCCGATATTGGCATTAAAATGTTATATCGGAAATTATCTGTATCGGTTTTCAAAAAAAAAATCTAAAATGTACATTTATTTAACCTTTATTTACCCAGGCAAGCAAGTAAGAACAAATTCTTGTTTTATTTATTGTGAAAAGTATGCATAATGTTGTGTTAATTCCACAACAAGAGATATGTAATGTTAATTACCTGAAATTATTTAGTTTTTTGGGGGGGGGGGAACCCTGCATATATCGGTATCGGTTGATATCGGTATCGGAAATTAAGAGTTGGACAATATCAGTATATCGGATATCGGTAAAAAAGCCAATATCGAACATCCCTAATTAGAATGTATATACATAACATAGGAAATGTAAATCCCGGGCCGTATTTTATTATTATTATTTTATTCTTAGGCTTATTTTATTCTTTATTATTTTACTGTGAGCGATTTGTAGTGCCAAATTTCCCTCGGGATGATTAAAGTATTCTATTCTATTCTGTTCTATACCATACCATGCTAGACTATGGCTAGCCCCAGCCAGACTGAACAAGGGCTAATGGAGCTAATGGAGACAAGGCACTATAGAAACCACAGACCTGCAGCAGCTCCTTTGGCTGAATCAGAAATGATGTACACACACTGTATATCGGGTGTTCTCGCCTGCTCTCATACCGCTAGTCTCCTTTTCTGTCTTCTCCATTTCATTCTGGATCTAGAAACGCACATAATTAATATGTGGGCCAAATTATTTCTCTCTCTCTTCTCAGACTATAAGAAACAGCATAAAAAAAATCATCATATGAGAATATATCTGAATGTTGAATTTCAGCCTGTGTTCCCCGTTAGAAGGATATTTCACTTTAGTGGAACCGTTCCGCAGTCGTACCTCTATGTAAGAACATCTACTAGTAAGCTAGTCATCACTGTGTCTGCTGTCAACACCACCACTCCTCCCAGGTGTCAGTCTCCTCCTCTCTCCTCCTCTCTCTCCCTCTCCCCCTTTCTCTTTTCCTCCTCTCACCTCCTCTCTCTCCTCCTCTCTCCTCCTCTCTCTCCCTCTGTCCCCCTCTCCCCCTCTCTCTTCTCCTCCTCTCTCTCCCTCTCCTCCTCTCTCTTTCCCTCCTCTCTCTCCCTCTCTCTCCTCCTCTCTCTCCCTCCTCCTCTCTCTCTCCCTCTCTCTCTCTCCCTCTCTCTCCCTCCTCCTCTCTCTATCTCTCTCTCCTCCTCTCTCTCCCTCCTCCTCTCTCTCTCTCCCTCTCTCCTCCTCTATCTCCCTCCTCCTCTCTCTCCCTCCTCCTATCTCTCTCCCTCTCTCTCCTCCTCTCTCCCCCTCATCATCTCTCTCTCTCTCTCCCTCCTCCTCTCTCTCTCTCTCTCTCCCCCTCTCTCTCCCTCCTCCTCTCTCTCTTTCCCTCTCTCTCCTCCTCTCTCTCCCTCCTCCTCTCTCTCCCTCTCTCCTCCTCTCTCTCCCTCCTCCTCCTCTTCTCTCTCTCTCTCTCTCTCTCTCTCTCTCTCTCTCTCTCTCTCTCTCTCTCTCTCTCTCTCTCTCTCTCTCTCTCTCTCTCTCTCTCTCTCTCTCTCTCCCTCTCTCTCTCTCCCCCCATGACGACAGCGGATGACAGGGACAGCAGGTGGTCACTCGCTTAGGATGTGGCCAAACGGTCTGAGGCAGGTTGTCATCACCCAGTGTTTGGTTTTTATTTTCTCTTTTCTTCTGTTCACCAGTGGAAACAATTTCTGCAAAACTATTCAACTTTTCAAACAAACTTGGCCCTGGCTAAAGGGAACTAGCTCAACTCAACCCGCTCCTGCTCCCTGAGAGGAGCTTCTACCCGAGGCTTTATCCTGGAAGATCCTCCTACAGAGACACACCAAAATCAAGAAACAAACAATTAAGCAATACAGACATTATTTTAAACCATTTTACGAACATTGGATATATGATTCCATACCGACCTACCATCATAAAACACCAAACAGTGTTTAGGGCACTTTAATCCCTTCTCATTATGAAATCCCCCCTCTGTAGTCTATATACCACACTTGGTACCTTCCGAATCCCCCCTCTGTAGTCTATACCACACTTGGTACCGTCCGAATCCCCCCCAGAATGTGTTTGTCTTTTATGTATCTGTGATGGTCTTTACCAGCATACATGTAAGATACAAACAATGCCAAAGGCCTAAGCTCAGTGGCGGCTCTGCCACTAGGGGCGCAAGGGCGCCGCCCCCCCTTCAGGCCCTGCCTGGTTATATGAGAGTAGAACAAGAAAAAGTATCTTTTTGTTTTTTGTTTTATAGCCCTATAAATAATATAAACATGTTTAAAATGAATAATATTTACTCATTTTAAGTATGTTTGTATTTCCAATGCACAATATAACGTTATTATCTCAAATAAAAAAACACTCGTTTTCCTGAGCAGGAAGTGACATCACGTTTTTTTAAATTTTTTTTATTTTTTCGTATTTCTCGGCCCGGGCTAGACACGATAGCGCTCTGAGTGCGCGTCACAGTTTGATCGCTGTATCCGTCACAGCCAATCAGTGCATAACGCGTTGTGCGTTGAAATATGACTATTATGTTGGAATCCGGGCGCGATTTGAAGCGGTCTAGCCAGTAGCGTCAAGAATGTCTGTAGCCGCATTTCGCGGAGACGCTCTCTGATTGGCCGACGCCAGTATTTTTTTCCGTAGCAGAATTTCACAGAGACGATCTCTAGCTTAGATTAGCTTATTCCTAGGTTGGTGATGCAGGCAGCTGTTTGTCTTAGAGCGTGCCGTGCCCGTGACTGCAAGTTCTTTAGACTGTTAAGCTTAGGCACTCTTTCAAAGTTGGTTAAGGTTAGAGTTTGTCTTAGAGCATGGCGATAGAACGCCAGGTAGTTTGCAGTCTGTTCGAGCGGAAATGGACAAAGGAATGAAGTACTTGTGTTGTGTGGTGCTTCTGCTAACAAGCTAACACTTGGCTAACAAGCTATATGGCGGATGCAGTCTGGACACAGTGGACAGTGGTCTGGAATTAAACATCAACAGTGGATTATACACTTTATCAAGGCAAGCCCTGGACGTGTCAACTAAACAGTGAGTCTCTCTCTCGCTCTCTCTCTCTCTCTCTCTCTCTCTCTCTCTCTCTCTCTCTCTCTCTCTCTCTCTCTCTCTCTCTCTCTCTCTCTCTCTCTCTCTCTCTCTCTCTCTCTCTCTCTCTCTGTGGTTAACGTTAACGTTTGTAAATAGTTTTTTTTTAGGAGCAGTACTGTTAGGCTACTGCTGGCCATTCATGAAGCGAGACATTGCTGATTGTTTATTTATTTTATAACACAAGACTATGACTACCAACTGCCTAGCCAGCCGTGTATCAATCTTGGATGCAATAATAACGTTACCACCACACTGACTGTGTCGATGGCTCATTGATTTAACTACTGCAGCTCTCTCGGATTGAAAATACCTGGATTATGGCTTGTTCAATATCGTCTATGTTTGAATGAATGAATGAATGAATGAGAACTTTATTAACAGATTGCAGAATGGGTACAATACAGTACGGCTCAATACACACAATTGTTAAGGGGATGCAGACCAGAGAAAGACGTTTGTCTTGTTTACATCAGGGTCCCAGATTTTCGATTCATATCGATAGTTTAATAGCTAGCCTTGGCTCGTTTAACAATATGCAAAATATGTGTACAGCCCTGTACGCATACTGAAGTTATTCTTGGTATATAATAGGTCTGATTGTGTAACGAATCGATTCCACGTCGCGCTGTGTGTGAGAGAGAGAAGGAGAGAGGGAGAGATCTGCCTGTGTTTGGAGACGGGCGAGTTTTGTTTCTAACTTTTCTATTTATATATTGTGTTTCAAGTTGTGAATTAGAGTCTAGACTATACTTTATTTGACTGGTTGTGTGTTGTTGTAGTAACAGCTGAGCGACTCGTTCATAAGAGCCGCTTCATTGCCGTGAGCGTGAGTCGAATCGCTCACGTCTTGCCATGAGTCTGTTGCGTGGTACTGTACATATTTGCAAAATGTTTGGTATAGCGCCCCTAGTGGCGAAGAACCCACCGGCCGCCACTGCCTAAGCTAGATGTTTGGCTAGCATGACCACATGTGGGGACCAGGGCTAAATCAATTAAGAATGTCAGGGGTAATAATTACAACTCAGATATCAGATATCTCTCAGATAGAGAGATGAGGAGATAGAGAGGAGAAGGAGAGGGAACGAGAGAGAGAGAGGAGGAGAGAGAGGGGGAGAGAGGAGGAGAGAGAGGAGAGGGAAAGAGAAAGGGAGAGAGATGAGAGAGGGGGAGAGAGAGGAGAGGGAGAGAGGTGGGGGAGATAGGAGAGAGAGAGGAGAGGGAGAGAGGAGGAGGGGGAGAGAGAGGGAGAGAGAGGAGGAAGAGAGAGAGGAGGAGAGAGGAGGAGAGAGAGGAGGAGGAGAGGGAAAGAGAGAGATGGGGAGAGAGAAGGAGAGTGAGAGAGGAGGAAAGAGAGGAGGAGAGAGAAAGAGAGAGGAGGAGAGAGAGAGAGGAAGAGAGGGAGGGAGAGAGGAGGAGAGAGAGAGAGGAAGAGAGAGAGGAAGGGAGGGAGAGAGGAGGAGAAAGAGAGGGAGCACAACATCAAAGCTGATTTCAACCACCTGTACTGCTGACCGCCGCCCACATTCTTTGTTGGTGACACATGGCGTGCAGACAATAATTCCTACTATGCAAATGTTTTCTGTTAAAAAGAAATTATTGACCGACCGTAGTTCAAAGAGATACGGTGCCGTGCAGGAAAAGGCAGATGGGGGGGGGGGGGCAACCGGGAGGGGGGTTTAAATGAAAAAAAAGTGGGATGAATTATGCAGGTCTCTCTCTCTCTCTCTCTCCGCACATCCACCTTTTCCTCATTACACGTGAGCCGCATGCGAGCGGTAATTAAATTCACGCACTGATGATAGGATTCACTCGTTCTCTGCCATTGTGCCTCTCTCGCCCACTCTGTCATCCTGGCACTTTCCGAAAAACGAGGGGGTCGGCGTCAGAGAGAGGGATGGAGTAACGATGGGAGTGGTGGGGTTGGGGGGGGGTTGGTGGTAAATGATGTCGAGTGGAGCAGACCACCGGAGTGGACGGTATACAGTCTGTCAGGCTTAATGTGTGAAACAGCTTGGTCCTTAGAGAGACGAGAGCAGCATCCAGGAATGTTCTTCTCCCTGTTAGACCTGCTCTCTTGACCACAGCTGTCGTGTCGTACGACCCCTAGACGGGTCATAGGGGTCAGACACACACACAGACTGACCCGTGGAGAATCTGGACTGGAATGGAATAGGAGGACAGCACTGTGTGGAAAACGAATAATGATAATAATAATAACAATATACTTTATTTGTATAGCACCTTTCATACAAGAATTGAAGCCCAAAGTGCTTCACAGCAGTGACATAGACATAATGAGCATAAAACAGACAAAATAAAAGCAATGCAGAGAATAAGAAAAAGGGTAAAAGCAATGCAGGTAATAACAATACAAATATTCACTCACACAGTTTAAAACCTGAGTCTTCCCTGTTTGATACCCACACCGTTTAAGACCTGACAGTCTTTCTTGCTGTTTGATACCCACAGTTTAAAACCTGAGTCTTCCCTGTTTGATACCCACAGTTTAAAACCTGAGTCTTCCCTGTTTAATACCCACACAGTTTCAAACCTGACAGTCTTTCTTCCTGTTTGATACCCACAGTTTCAAACCTGACAGTCTTTCTTCCTGTTTGATACCCACAGTTTCAAACCTGACAGTCTTTCTTCCTGTTTGATACCCACATTTTCAAACCTGACAGTCTTTCTTCCTGTTCGATACCCAGATAGTTTAAAACCTGACAGTTTTTCTTCCTGTTTGATACCCACACAGTTTAAAACCTGACAGTCCTTCTTCCTGTTTGATACCCACACAGTTTAAAACCTGACAGTCCTTCTTCCTGTTTGATACCCACACAGTTTAAAACCTGACAGTCCTTCTTCCTGTTTGATACTCACACAGTTTAAAACCTGACAGTATTTCTTCCTGTTTGATACCTACATACAACTTGACAGTCTAGTCAAAACTAGTTGGTTTTACACTGAAAATAGAAAGGAAGGGGCACCCAAGTGGCGACCCATGTAACGCGCTGAGTCGCGAAGCGGCCGACCCGGGCTCGATTCCCGGACCCAGCATCCTTTGCTGAATGTCTTCCCCCCGCTCTGTCTCCCGTTCTTCCTCTCTCTCTCTCTCTACCGGAATGCCCGGTAGTAAAAAACAATAAAAATCTATCAAAAACATAATAATAATAATAAAAAAAAAAAAAATAGAAAGGAAATGGGAGGATACAAGCAGATACAAAAAGTCAAAGAGGTTCAGGACCATTCATACAGCCTAAGGCACTGTCATGAAGTTGCTTTGTCATGCAGGCATCAATTCACAAGAATGATGTATTAGAAATGCCCATGTTTAGAAATTCCAAGATTGAGAACAGCATTCATTCTGTAAAGTTGACACAAATATTTTTCTTTGTTTGTGATTAATTCTATAGCTGGACCTCACACACTCAACCTCATCGACTATAACCTCTGGTAACCGCAAGTGCTGAGCGATATTATATGACAAAACCATGGTTTCATTGCATAACGCATATCCAAACTATCAAACGGATAATGTTTTGTAATAAACTGGGAAATTAAACTCCCAGGAATGTAAAGCTGTGGGTTACGGCGACATCCACAGATGTCTTTTTAAGTCCCAAATTGAAAAGAGGACTAGGTTATGTTTTTATGATCGGGTTGATGGGAAATGATCTCCTCCTTGAGCAAATGAATGTCAGACGGTCTGGGGACGTCTCCTCTATAAAAAATGACATTTTACGGCAGGATGTGTTTTCTTGCCCTTAACCGTCTGTACATTCTGTCTCTTTCTACCTACGATTGCCAAGAAATGGAGGAGGCACGGAGATATGTTTTCCATCTATTTGAGTGAAAGCTTCGGTTGTCATTAAAGTTTACAGCCTGCGGGATACAGGGATTGTTCAGCCCTGCAATCAAAACAATTTAGCTTTGTTGTTTATAGACATCTCGTTTAATTCTAGGCTGTTAGGTTTCGGAATTAGAAATGTAAGCATTAATCGGACCCGAGGCATGCATGCTGTTCTCATCATTCATTTAGCTGGGATTCAAGCTGCAAGCGCACAGCTACATATTCAACAGCAGAAAAAAACGCTGCTTAACCCTTTCACTACCACACTAGGTTAACCCTTTCACTGCCACACTACAGGCAGTTAACCGTCTGTAGTGTGGCAGTGAAAGGGTTAACCTGCTGTAGTGTGGCAGTGAAAGGGTTAACCTTCTGTAGTGTGGTAGTGAAAGGGTTAACCTTCTGTAGTGTGGTAGTGAAATGGCTAAACTTCTGTAGTGTGGTAGTGAAAGGGTTAACCTTGTATCGTGTGCCAGTGAAAGGGTTATCCTTCTGTAGTGTCGCAGTGAAAGGGTCAACCATTTGGTAGAGTCGCAGTGAAAGGGTTAACCATTTGGTAGAGTGGTAGTGAGAGGGTTAAAAACCCAACGATATCAGTGGGGGGGGGGGGGGGGGGGTTTAGAGACACTGTCCAATTTGCAAATTGACTCTTTCGGGGGGAGAGACTGTGGTCCCGCAAACGTCCTTGCCTCCTCCTCTGCCATGTACACTACCCCCCTCTGTTTGGAGAGAGACGACGCACACGGTGAGAAACAGATTCTCCGAAAGATGTGCCGTGGATTTACGACGCAGGCGGCGAGTGCGACTGAAGAAGGCCTCTATCCCCATCTGGGCCGGCAGCCACCACCGTCGCCGGGAGATTTACGATGAGGATGACACAGCTGATTACTCTCGGACACTGAAGCAAATTGGACACGGACCGTCTTTGGGGCTTTGTCTTGCCCTTTCTCTTTTACCCCTCTGTTTAAAAAAAAATGCTGGAACCAGGGCCGTCCGGTTGTTGTTCTGTGGGTCGTCCTCTCTTTCCGCCTCCCGGAGGGGGGGAGGGTGGTTTCACCTCAACGCATGCCCTCTGCACACACCGATACACAGCCTCCACCGATGGCCAAACGCGGGCCAAGTTGGACCTGTTAGTGTCAATAAATAACATACGCAGACTGATGGAAAAGCCACATTGAGGGAGAGCCCAGGGTTAGCCACGCTGCCTCTGGATGTGGAGAAATGTGGAGACTTTGCCGTGACCCCAGAAACCGCGTGTGCTCATGAACTTTTCCTTCTTTCCTTTTGACAAATTTGTGGGCTCTGCGTTTCTGCTGCGGCCGAGCCTTGGATTTTAAGAGTTCAGCCAAACCAAACAAAGCTCCGTTCAATGCGCTGTGGAGCGGCTGACCCGTTAGTTAGGCCACGGCCCAGAGGGTTGAAGTTTAAGATTATGGGTCTGGACCCGTTGAACCGGCTGGCTTGCAGCAGAGTGTCACCTTGTTTTGTGTGCGCTGCATGAAGCGGTTCGTTCGCTCCGCTCACCCAGGCCAAGGCCCGGCCACCGAAACACCAGACAATAAAGTCAAATTAAAATTAAACTCTCTCCTTCTCACCCAGGCGATAAATCACAGGAGAAACAGCGTCGAGTTAAAACAGCAAATAGGAGGGGAAAAAAGGATTGAAGACAGATGGCAATTCATTTTCCTTGAACTACCATCACGGGGATGTTATGAAATTCAATCTATAGCCGGCACAATCCCATACGTGGTATTTGTGTAACAGGGAGGGTCTTGTTCACAGTCTACACGTTCTACTTCTAGACAACTGTTCCCTTTGTCCATGTTGCCCCTCAACTATCTGCCACAGTTTCTCCAGGCAACATGTCTGTCTCCTATACATTCACTGTAGAGGGAGAGGGAGAGGGGGGGAGATCATGTCAAGAGAGAGAAAGAACAGATGGACAGATCAGCTCAGCGTAAGTGTGGTTTTCTCACAAACCGCTCACCGCTCCCATGGTCTGCTTTTGGGCCTTTTGGGGAAGGCTGAGTGTCCATTCCACGGGCTTCATTTCTCTCGCTCGGCTGTTTGGAAGAGTCTTTGGGTGAAAGGGGGTCGCTCTGTGAGATTGATGATCCATGGCCAATTAGAAGCTTAGCCTCGGAGGCCCACAAAGACGGCATGATCTCAGACATAAACACTGGCGGCAACAGGGCCTGAGAATACCTGTTGTTCCACGGATGGACGGCATACCTCAGAACACCAGCTGGGGGGGGGGGCGGAACACACAGGGCCAAGCTCGGGAGGCCTCATATGTTTCATCACCTCAAAATACTTTAGAGGTATAATAAGAAAATGAGTGCCTGTCCTGCGTGGGCTAATTCCAGTTCCGGGTGTTCCAGGAGGCCGGATGGGGCAGCCTTCCCAGCGAGGGGAAGGGGCACGGGGTGGGACAGTTGGCTGGCTACAGGAGGGGGCAGGGGTGGGGCAGTTGGTCGGCTACAGGAAGGGGCAGGGGGTGGGACAGTTGGCTGGCTACAGGAAGGGGCAGGGGGTGGGGCAGTTGGCTGGCTACAGGAAGGGGCAGGGGGTGGGGCAGTTGACCAGCTACAGGAAGGGGCAAGGGGTGGTACAGTTGCCCAGCTACAGGAAGGGGCAGGGGGTGGGACATTTGCCCAGCGAGGGGAAGGGGCATGGGGTGGGGCAGTTGCCCAGCTACGGGAAGGGGCAGGGGGTGGGACAGTTGGCTGGCTGCTTCCATCAGACACCCTGCGGTTGACGAGCACCAGGGCGCCAGCCGGAGGCTCGTTAGACCAACTCTGACAACAAGACCGCCGCCCTTGAAAATCAATTATAAACAGGGGGAGCGTCTCTGCATCTGTTTCTGCTTCAGACCTTTTTTTGTAGTCTTGTCTTTCCTCTGTCTTTCCTCTTTCTTTCATTTTTTTCGGACTCCACAGCCGTTCGGACGGCCGTCCCCCCGAGGGATTAGCGATGGCATTTTTTGCCTCTCTGGGACAGTGCTTGTAAATCAGCACGGATGAACCAGGGGTGATGACAGGTCTCCGGGGGGCCTCCGTTATTTGACAGGGCCATTTATTGGGGGGGGGGGGGGCTTCTTTGGAAAAAGAGAGGGGGAGCGTCTCATTATAGGCGCTTAGTGCTTTCCCCCTGTCTCTTAAATGTTAAACAGGAATAAAAAATGATTCTTCCGTTTGGTCGAGGGCCATACGCAAGGCCGTACGGTGTCGGTGTTGAGTAAGAACGGACCCTCTTATTAATGCCTATTAACGGCCCTTCAGCGCTTTGCTTACACAACCTGGGGGCCCGCCGTTACCTCCAATTGATTCAATATGTCACCTTTTCACCGGCAAGTGGCAGGAATCTGTGTTTAAAAAAGCAAGCTGGGTAAATTCCTTGCCCCTGAAATTGCTAAGGAGACCCTCTCTTTTCCTTCTTTTCCCAAACGCCAGTGAAACCAGACAAGCAGAGATTCTAACACCACCCCGGCACCATCAATCTTACTAACGACCCATTTCCCATTTAGAATAGGTGGTTTGTTCACCTTTAATCTGGATTCCGCGCTAATATTTTATTAAAATGGGTGAAAACGTGTGGCGGAGGTGAGTCAAGGGAGGAATCTATTCTTCACCCAAAAGGAATGAAACATATTATTTCATTATTATACATTATTTCAACTTATTACATTAACAGCATTTGAATAATCGATAAACAGACATGTAATTATCCATTTCAAGTTGTTTCCTTGCAGTTAGTCTGTACTTATGCACGGAAATCTTAGTCATAACTGAAAAAATTTAGATGTAGAGATGGGGAAGCAGTATTTGTTCACTATACAAATTACATATAGTTTTTTATTTTGATTTGATGGGCTGGATTGGATTTACTGTTATTGTCACTGTAGTTATTGTCACTGTAGTTATTGTCACAGTTGTTATTGTAACTGTTGTTATTGTCACTGTTTGTTATTGTCACTGTTTGTTATTGTCACTGTAGTTATTGTCACTGTTGTTATTGTCACTGTAGTTATTGTCACTGTTGTTATTGTCACTGTTTGTTATTGTCACTGTTTGTTATTGTCACTGTAGTTATTGTCACTGTTGTTATTGTCACTGTTTGTTATTGTCACTGTTGTTATTGTCACTGTAGTTATTGTCACTGTTGTTATTGTCACTGTTGTTATTGTCACTGTTGTTATTGTAACTGTTGTTATTGTCACTGTTGTTATTGTCACTGTTGTTATTGTCACTGTAGTTATTGTCACTGTTTGTTATTGTCACTGTTGTTATTGTCACTGTAGTTATTGTCACTGTTGTTATTGTCACTGTTGTTATTGTCACTGTTGTTATTGTAACTGTTGTTATTGTCACTGTTGTTATTGTCACTGTTGTTATTGTCACTGTAGTTATTGTCACTGTTGTTATTGTCACTGTTGTTATTGTCACTTTAGTTATTGTCACTGTTCTTATTGTAACTGTTGTTATTGTCACTGTTGTTATTGTCACTGTAGTTATTGTCACTGTTGTTATTGTCACTGTTGTTATTGTAACTGTTGTTATTGTCACTGTTGTTATTGTCACTGTAGTTATTGTCACTGTTGTTATTGTCACTGTTTGTTATTGTCACTGTTGTTATTGTCACTGTAGTTATTGTCACTGTTGTTATTGTAACTGTTGTTATTGTCACTGTTGTTATTGTCACTGTTGTTATTGTCACTGTAGTTATTGTCACTGTTGTTATTGTCACTGTTGTTATTGTCACTGTTGTTATTGTCACTGTTTGTTATTGTAACTGTAGTTATTGTCACTGTTGTTATTGTCACTGTTTGTTATTGTCACTGTTATTATTGTCACTGTTGTTATTGTAACTGTTGTTATTGTCGCTGTTGTTATTGTCACTGTTGTTATTGTCATTGTTGTTATTGTCACTGTAGTTATTGTAACTGTAGTTATTGTCCCTGTAGTTATTATCATTGTTGGTATTGTAACTGTTGTTATTGTAACTGTTGTTATTGTAACTGTAGTTATTGTCACTGTAGTTATTGTCATTGTTGTTATTGTCACTGTTGTTATTATAACTGTAGTTATTGTCACTGTAGTTATTGTCACTGTTGTTATTGTCACTGTAGTTATTGTCACTGTAGTTATTGTCACTGTTGTTATTGTCACTGTAGTTATTGTCACTGTTGTTATTGGCACTGTTGTTATTGTAACTGTAGTTATTGTCATTGTAGTCATTGTCACTGTTGTAATTGTCACTGTAGTTATTGTCATTGTTGTTATTGTCACTGTTGTTATTGTCACTGTATTTATTGTCCCTGTAGTTATTGTCCCTGTAGTTATTGTCCCTGTAGTTATTGTCCCTGTAGTTATTGTCACTGTTGTTATTGTCACGGTTGTTGTTGTCACTGTAGTTCTTGTCAATGTTGCTATCCGTTGGTTGTTTGATTGACACCCTACTTGACCTATTATGTGCTTCCAATTTCGTGTGATAATTAAGCATTACATCACGCGACAGAGTGTGTTATAGGAATTAGATCATGCCTAGGGGTGGTTGTTAGGCCCAAAGCGCAGCGGATGGTCGTTAGACCCCCCTAGGCGTGATATAATTCCTATAACACACGACTTCAAGTGATGTAATGTCTTTTATACAATGGCCAAATTCACCCAACCTTATTGCTATAGAATAAACACACAGTAATTGAAGCATAGATACAAGATACAAGAGTTTTATTTGTCACGGCATACAGGTATACAGTGAAATGCGGGGGGTCTTGCCCGCAACGATGTGCATAATACAAGTAATAATATAATATAAGAGTCCAACCAATAGGGCGACATAGTGCAATAACAAGTAAACAAAGTAGGCATATCGGTATCTGTACATTCTTAAAGTGATCTGGAAATGTATTCACAAAACCATCAGCAGAAAAAGTAGGTCAAATTTTTTTTATAAAAGTTGTCTCCGTGTCTAGAAGCAGAGGGAGGTTGCTTCAAAGCATGCCATCTAACAACAAACTTCATATAAATCCTGCGATGTATTATTGTTTTGACAATTGGTCATGACAAACCAATTACATAATCCAACATTGTGTAAACAACTAACATATTCCAGTTAACTGTATATTTTTTTAATTATTCGTTACGAATATATCCATACTTCCATTGTGTCCGGGACATCCAGTGAAATCGCTTCGTGCCACAGTGTCCTTTTGCAGAGGGAGGTTGCTACAAAGCATGCCATCTAACTACAAACTTCATATAAAATTACTCTGCTATAGAGCCACACTCCGTTATGCACAAGTTTACAGACATACAGATAGACAGTACTGCTACATCTATACATTTATGACATGCCAGATTTACAAATACAGTACTGTTTTTGTAGGGTGATTATGGTTTATTTACATTGAGGTTCTGGGGTCACGTGGAGTGTGTTATACAAAATACCCCCCCTTCACCCCACCTACCAATCTCCTACCTACCAACCTCCTCCAATGTACAGTTTCTTCGTCAAATGTATATACTCTCTTCTTGTATCACAAACAGTACTGTATTTGTAAATCTGGTATGTCATAAATGTATAGAGTACTGTCTATCTGTATGTCATGTATGTCATATATGTTATGATGCATTGAAAATGGGGGACCCTGATGTGAACAAGACAAAAGTCTTTCTCTGGTCTGCATCCGCTAAACAATTGTGTGTATTGAGCTGTACTGTATTGTACCCATTCTGCAATCTGTTAATACAATTTTCAATCAATCAATCAATCAAATAACAACCGGTAACTTCACTGTGCTTCTTAAACAATGATTGGTGTAAATCGTGTCGGTGCCCGCGGCTTTACATATTCGGGGTAACATCATACATGTACATAGATCAAAATGTACAATGATAAGTTCGTTTTGTCAATGTCAGCATGTCTTTTTTCCTTCTCCGGCTTCTCCTGTTGTATAAGTTTACAGACTTATATTATTCAATGAGACTGCCAGCCAGATTTTGCACGACGGACACCGACACAGAGAGCACTCAGCCTCAGAACCCCACCCGCGATTTATATTTTGTTTTACAATGGGTCATGACAAACCAATTACATAATCCAACATTGTGTAAACAACTAACATATTCCAGGTGAGTGTATCTTTTTTGAATGAGTCGTTATGACGAAATCAATACATCCATTCATAAAGATTATTGTCCGCCATCTTGGTTTCATTCGGAAAAGACGAATGGCGGATTCATTCGGAAGAAAAGTTGTTCGGTTGTGGGCGGGTTCTGGGCTCACGTGGAGTGTGTTATACTAAATAACAACCGGCAACTTCACTGTTTCAGCCAATCAGAATCGAGAAATGTGCATTCCATTGTATAAGACCAAACAGCCAACAGATGTCAGTCTCGAAAAAGTTACCGCCTCAAAAAAGTTACAGTAGCACTCCTGTTGTGGAAGAAGATTCTTAATGTTTCCTTTCAAAAGAGGCCAGACTCATGCATGTGCTATAAATGGTTCAAGAATAGCTTTCAATTTACTTTGGGTATGCAATGCAATCGACAGACGTTTTATGCTAAATTTGCAGGACTCGCCATTCCCCGCCAAAGACGAGTTAAGTCGTTATAGCCCGCCAATCGAATAACGCCAACAACGAGTAAACTCGTTGTTATGATCGTTATTTCTTTTATTCGCTATTTCCATTCATAATTCATCCAGCAAGGCTCTGGGAAAATCTGGCACTCTGTCTGAGATCGCAACGGCTCGATACCGCCGCCTGGTGGTATTCGGCCGATGTTGCACTTACTTTCTGCAGGAAGCTTGGCTCTATGCGTCAGTGAATGTCGTCCAGGCGCAGTTATTTTGTAACGTGGATCCAGATACACAGTTGAGTGCATTGATTCGCCTTCGAGACGCAAGAATCAATATGCTTTTGGAGCTTATGGCGTCGGCCAAACGGAAATACGATCTAGCAGATGGCAATCAAATAATTGGAATATTCTTTCTGCAGTATCATCGGCCAGAGGTAAGAGCAATCTAACGTTAATTCCAGCTTGATTGTCCATTTCTTTCATTGCAAACGTATGCTGCTGTACTAACGAATGCCGTTATTGACAATCAATTAATCATAAACACCCCCTCCCCCATTTCCTGCATGCATGATGGAACAAAATCTATACCGATCTTATGCATTTGAATTTTTTATTGTAGCGTGTATAGGGACGAAATGCCAATGGATTAAGTATAATATGCATCGCAGCAGCCTATTACTAGCGTTATAGGAATTATCCTAGACCACTCTAAAACTATACTTATATTCACCACGGTATAAAACGACAATGTATGAATGGAAAAAATATAACTTTCCCACATCTTGAACGATAGATACCCGATGTCGAATGGGCCATAGTTTTGCAGATATAACTATAATATTTAAATAGTTATAGCCCTGCAAACAAGGTGAGCGACTCCCACCGTTTACAGCGCTGGCGGTAGCTACTATAGGATGCTTATATTTAGGGATGTCCGATATTATCGGCCTACCGATATTATCGGACGATATCGGCATTAAAATGTGATATCGGAAAATATCGGTATTGGTTTTCATTTTCTTTTTTTTTTTTTTTTTTTTTCATTTCTATAACCTTGATTTACCCAGGCAAGCAAGTAAGAACAAATTCAGATTTTATTTATTGTCAAAAGTATGCATAATGTTGTGTTAATTCCACAACAAGAGATTAATTACCTGAAATTATTCCGTTTTTGGGGGGGGGGCCTGCATATATCGGTATCGGTTGATATCGGTTGATATCAGTATCGGAAATTAAGAGTTGGACAGTATCGGTATCGGTAAAAAAGCCAATATCGAGCATCCCTACTTATATTGCATGGCAGCTATTGTGTTAAGAGGTTAAGTCACATACATTTTAGATACACCGACCCCCCCGGGAAAACTCACTGTGTAGCTGACGAACAGAAACAAAACAGTCCATTGTTGGCCTTCGTACAACCAGATCTATAGTATATGTATCTTTCTCTCCAACCCCTACAACCCCCCCCCCCCCCCCCTCCTCCGCCCCCTCTACCGTAGTAAATCATACGTCATCATGTCTGAGGGGATGTTTACAACCCCTTTTCTCTCTCTTTT
Source organism: Notolepis coatsorum (assembly GCF_963971535.1). Lineage (NCBI taxonomy): Eukaryota > Metazoa > Chordata > Actinopteri > Aulopiformes > Paralepididae > Notolepis > Notolepis coatsorum. The sequence continues at coordinate 55,736,813 of NC_140179.1, read as the reverse complement.
TTTCTTTCCAAGATGCAACGAAAGCCGTGTGATAAAAGGCCCTCATAGTGAGAGAGAGAGAGAGAGAGAGAGAGAGAGAGAGAGAGAGAGAGAGAGAGAGAGAGAGAGAGAGAGAGAGAGAGAGAGAGAGACAGAGAGAGAGACAGAGAGAGAGCGAGACCACCGCAGAGGAGGATGAAATCACTCTAAAAAGAAGGGGCCATTGAAATTGACCCTCAGTGACTCCTCCTATTGTTTCCTCTCCATTCCTCTCCGTTGAATCCATCTGTTCCCTGTCGTTCACCTTAAGGACGGAGGGGAATGGAAGGCAGGTTCTGTGACCTCCGCGCAGGGCCTCCGTCTTCGCCCGGCATCTCACACCATTAACCCACGAACCTTAAACACTTGCTTTAGACACTTTAAACACTGTACCATATTTTATCTATTTATTAAAGAGATTTGCACTACATCCATACCACCATTTAGCATTTTTATTTAAGTTTTGCATTTTTGTACTTCATCGTCTGCATTTTTGTACGTCATTGTCTGCATTTTGTACCTCATTGTCTGCATTTTTACTTAATTGTACTGTCATTGTACTTAGGTTGTACTTATTGTTGTACTTTATTCCTCTTTTATTTTACTGTATGAAGCACATTCTCAGGGGCTCATACAAAACCAAGCATTTCCAAGGTCTCCCAGTCCCGAAAATGCATTTTCTGGTATCCCGTTCCCACTTTATTCAATCAGGAGAGAACTCCACACTAAGTAAAAAATGGTCTGACAAAAATAAGAAATAAAAACTAGTTTTAAGCAAATGTGTCCTTGAAGCAACTAAAATAATTCAGTGCAGTAAGCTAAATTGACTTGGCAAGATTTCTTGAAATAAGTACAAATACCTCGGGTTCTCTCTCCTGATTGGATAAAGTGGGAAGGGATAGCATACCAGAAAATGTATTTTGTGTTTACTGCAGAGTGGGGGGAATGGGAGACCCATGTTGCTGACCAAACACTCTATATCAGTGATGGCTGTTGGAATGTAGAGCTTAGAGAACACTTATTCTAACCAGAAAATACCACTTACAGCATCTTTAACGATCAGACATGATGGCAGAATCGCTGTATCACTGGCGACCGGGTTATAAAGGGAACGATTCTGTGAAAAAAAGATTGGGGGCGTTGAGTTGAGTTACATTTTTTGTCACACTATATCACTGCCTGTCTACTCTCTCTCTCCCTCCGCTAATTACAGGCACAGAGTCAGGTGTGGAGAGCCAGAGGAGCAGCTGATCGACTACTCCGCCTACATAGACCTGGTGCAGATGTCATCATGCTGCCAGATCGTAACCATCCTGTTTGTTTACCATCCTCTCCCTGTCCTTGTGTCCTGGATTCCATGTATGACCTCCACCTGTCTGACTACCTTCCACTCCCTGGACTGTCTGAGAACCTGGTTCCCTCTATGACCCCCGCTTGTCTGACTACCCTGCGCCACGTTAGGAGAACCCCCTTTGTCGATGACCTACACCTGCCTGATTACTCGACGTGTCTTATAATAAACTCACCCGTTATTTGGGTTTTTACCGAGACCTGTCTGTGTTCAGCACGTCCAGCCGTGACATTTACGACATTATTGAAGCAATGATAAGAGTCGTGCTGAAGTATCAACACGTTGACGAATATCACAGTGAGTGCGGAGGAGTGTGTGACTTTGGTAAATTAAACCTCTGTTTCTGTAAAAGAAATACAGAAAGTAAATCACGCTACAACATAGCTGTAGTAGTATAAATGCAGTAATATCTAAATATGAAATAACTCCGACTGACCTTGGCCAACGGCAGCGTAGTAATACATACAATCATACGGTAGCCTGAATGCCTCAGGCCCCAACCACAGAGCTGGCCGGGCTAGCGGGCCGCCCAGTGTATACGGTTAAAGAGGAGCCGATTTCCTGGAATCTGTTCCCCTGGGGGCTTGCTGGCTGAGGATGAACTATCCCATAATGCTATAAACAAATATTATTCTGTCCCGGGCCAGGGGATAAGGGGGGGGTGGGGGGGTGAGGGGGGGGGGGCGTACTTATGAATGAGTGTCTGTGTGTTGAATGTGAGAGGCCCCGGTGTCCTGTCAGTCATCTGACCCAGCGGAGTAGCAGCCTGCGCAGCTACACCGAAGATTGATTGATTGATTGATTGATTGATTGATTGATTGATTGATTGATTGATTGATTGATTGGTTGATTGATTGAAAACTTTATTAACAGATTGCAGAATGGGTACAATACAGTACAGCTCAATACAAACAACTGCTAAGAGGATGAAGACCAGAAAAAGACTTTCGTCTTGTTTACATCAGGGTCCTCCATTTTCAATTCATCAAGACATTTATGACATACATGACATACAAATATACGGAACTGTGTAAGAAAGAGAGAACATCATAAAAAATATACATCCGAAGGGGAAGAAACTTTACATTAGAGGGGGTTGGGTGGGTGGGGGAGTGGGGGGGGGGGGGGTTTAGACATTTACCGGGGTCAGTTTCTAATTGCAGCCATCCGTTGGTGCTCTTTGAGAGCGGTTTTGAAGGAGGGTAGGGATTCACATTCCTTTACAGCTGTGGGTAGGGCTTTCCACATTATTGTGGCATAATTGCGAAACGTGTTTAGTCCCTTGTTTGAGCCGAATCTGGGTTGAACATGATTGTGGTTTTAATCTGGGCTCTCACCGTATATACGCTCCCTCGTCCTGCGCAGATCCGGACCGACGGATGAATTTCAAATAGAGAGGGGACTAATTAAATAAATAGAAAAAGAAAGAAAGAAGGAATTATTAGGAATTCTGTGCTCGAAGTAGAAGCAAAGCTATAATCCTCACTATTTATTGCTGAAATAAAGACAAATAAAAACAAGTCCCCTCAAAGAGGTTGACCGGGTCAGCGTGGAATGAGATGTTGTAGAGCAGGACATAAATGGTTATCTGCCATAATAAAAGGTGCTCCCCGGCTCCGGGACGGGCCTGCTGCGTATTGTTGGCATTCATCAGCGCCGCATCTTGATGGACCAACGAGATTACACCGTGTAATCTCACCGGGGGAGAGAGGAGGGGTGGGGGGGGGGGGGGGGGGGACCGGGCTCTGGAATCAACGAGATGAATCAGGAGAATAGGATACTGTTCGGGTTTGGATGGTGGCGGTGGTGTGTGTGTGTGTGTGTGTGTGTGTGTGTGTGTGTGTGTGTGTGTGTGTGTGTGTGTGTGTGTGTGTGTGTGTGTGTGTGTGTGTGTGTGTGTGTGTGTGTGTGTGTGTGTGTGTGTGTGCTTGCGTACATGCATGCACGTGTGTGTGTGTGTGTGTGTGTGTGTGTGTGTGTGTGTGTGTGTGTGTGTGTGTGTGTGTGTGTGTGTGTGTGTGTGTGTGTGTGTGTGTGTGTGTGTGTGTGTGTGTGTGTGTGTGTGTGTGTGTGTGTGTGTGTGTGTGTGTGTGTGTGTGTGTGTGTGTGTATGTATGCGTGTGCACAGCGTGTGAGATGGTAAAAGTGATTCAGCACTGCATGCCCATTCCAACAACCACATGGAATGTAGTGGAGAGTCACCTTAGATACACTCTAAATAAACCTTTTATTTGTAAAATAGAGTTTCAACCTCCACTTTCAAGCTGATGGACACCATCCTGATTGAAATGCATAGTAGAGATAATAGTATCAGACTGATGCAGGTTACATGAAAATAAGGTCTTAATACCTTTCTGAGAGAAAGGAAAGGAAACAAGTATATTGGTGGTTATTGGTTTTACTGTGATCACTGATGGAAATTCATTGTTTATCTACCTTTTATTTAACCTCTGAATCACGGCGTGAAACCAGATACTTCTGTATACTGGTGTACAAAAACAAGTATCACAAAAGCAGCACACAATGTCACTCCTGACATATCTGATAGCTGAAAATCTATTTGGCGTGACATTATCTTTCAAATTAAATGTCTAAATAGTGAATGCATCCAGGTGTCTTTTTTCTCTCTCCCTGTAATAGCCTTTTGATCTTCTCCTATCAGCCGACTCAGTCTCTGTGTAGCTGCGATTAATGGATCGGTCTAACGCTATCTCGCCAGTTAATGAAAAACTTCATCATTAACAACCATCGTTAGGCCTGTGGTGGCGTATAATAAGAGGAACTAACCGGCTGTGTTGTTTCAGACATTGCCATTTCACCGCATCGCCTTGTCATAAGAGCTGTGCTGTCATGCGCAACAATTAGTGCAATATGCAATGAACACAGTTCTTGACGTAATCAAATTGTGTATCTGAATTTAGTCGAGGCACAATTGCTGTATCTATTTGCCAATACCCCTGTTATATGTGACTATGGTGTTGTTTTCAATGTGTTTTTAACGTTTAAAACAAATCTAAATCTGGGATATGAGGCACACCGACATTATGGGAAATGCGCTTACCGTCTTCTCCAGAGTCAGACAATAAGATAGATACCAATTTCCTCTCTGTGCGTTCAGTAGAAAGATATCCGGCTGCAAGCTAGCCTAGCTTAGCACAAATGAATGGAAGTGGATACAGACCGCTAGTCTAGCTTAAAACTCAGATAGAGGTGTTTTTGGCCCACAGCTAGGGCTAATGGTCCATATTCCACTCCTGTAAATCTATCTTCTCATCTGCCTCTGGAGAAGATGGTAAGCAAGCATAGTTCCCACAATGTTGGTGTGTTCTAGGCCTGTCCCCGACTAAGGATTTGTATAGTCGACTTTGACTTGCCGAAATTTGCTGATAGTCGACTGGTAGTCGACTACCCCCGCCCCCCAAATGCAGAAAGAAAAAAATAATAATTATATATATAATTTTTTTTGGGGGGGGGGGGGGGGGGGCATTCCATTTGGGCTGTGGGGGTCCTTAATATCTGAAGAAGTCGACTGAAGGCTTCTTGTCATCTGCGAAGCATGCAATTGGTCCACTGATGTATACATCTTGATATGTCTAGTGTGTTCATTAGATGGGTGAAATCTCTTTCAGTGCCTCTGTGCCCGTTTTCTTAGGCAGTTAGCCTTTCTGGTATGTGCGCCATTAGCGTTAGCATCTTTGCTTTGGGAAAGAATGCTAAAATAAAAAATTATAATCTTTTTATTTATTTTTTTGTATTCGACTAAGAGGTTGGCAGTCGACTACGGCTCCTTTCGATCGATTAGCCGACTATTCGACTAGTCGGGGTCAGCCCTAGTGTGTTCCTTTAAAGCTTTTCTTATGTCTCCTCTGATCTAAACCACACCTCATTATCATACTCAACCATTGTGTTGTTTGTGTTCCTCGCTCTCTCTTTTAGTTTTCATCCCTGTCTCTGTTTCGAGTCAAGCGGAGCTACAAAGTCAAAGCCAGGGGGAGGATATTAATCAGAGCGTCCCCATTGGCAGCTAGGGCCCGGTACCATCTAGATGATCACGCACATAAATAACCGGGCCAAACGGCGGTGCTAGAGCAGAGGACACACAAGGGCAGGGGAGACCAGACATTGAATTAAAAGCAATTTAGAGTTAAACGAATCCCCATCCCTGGCTCCCTAGATTTATCGGCCAATGACAGGGGTCGTCTGGTAACGCGGGTTCCGGCGGAATGAAAACCCGACTGGATATTTTTTTGTATCTCTAAATAAACAAGATATTTCACGCGACCCTCCCTGGGGGGGGGGCTGAGGATGCATCGTCCGAGGCGCGGTAGCGGGAGTATAAAAGCTTGCAGTCGGTCGAGGCAGGGATTTTTATAGCAGAAAGCGATATCTAGGTATAGGTCAGTGTGTGAATTATACAAAGGCATTTTGGACGTGCCCAATAAATGTCCTAGAGCCTATATATTATTGTTTCTTTCAGGGGGGGGGTGGCTCGAGGAGCACTCAGTGGGGCTGTGACCCCCGCACCCCTCCATAATTCAACACTTTGAGGCCCGGGAGGATGCGACCCTCTCTACGCCTCTCCCATACCTCAAAAAGATCCGTCATCAGCTCTATTTTCAATATTTCAAAATGTTCTTATGTACCCCAGTTCAGTTTCAGTTTCAGTTTATTTTTTAAAAAGGACAGTACACATTGATAAACATTTCTGTAAATGTGTCAGTTTTAGCCAGATGGCTAATTCGCAACTGTAGTCCTTTTGGCAAGATGTATTATGAGACCGACAATACACCTAGAACAGAAACATTAACAGTACAACACAGTATTTACAACATAATCCAACATAATAATAAAAGCAATAATAAAATACACAATGAAATGATTAAAAGTGATTACATGTTTGATTGGTTAATAACCAGGTATTGAGTTTTTTTGTAAAGGTGTGGTAGGTAGCACAGTGTCTTATTTCAGTTGGTAGGGTGTTCCAGAACTGAGTGGCTCTGACTACAAAACAGGACTGACTGAAGGAGCTGGACCTAAACGGCACAGTACAGTCCCCTCTCTGGGTAGATCTTGTGGACGTATTATAAGATGTTTTTTGTTTGATAAAAGTACTGAGGGGTGGGGGGGCCTTGCCATTTAAGATCTTGAATAGTAGGCAGGCATCAGTGTATTTTGTGAGGTTTTCCCAGCTGAGGATTCTGTACTTGTTGAGAATGTGACAGTGGTGATTATGGTTTTCGGTCCAGCACCTTGAGGGCCTGTTTATACAGAGAGAAAGAATGGGTGTCATGGTTGTGTTTTTTGCATGGGTCCAGCTAGTCATACAGTACATGAGATGGGAAATGATAATTGCATTCATATAAAGAAGGGCAGCAGTGGATGTTAAACAGTTCCTCATGAATCTGAAATTTGACAAATTGTATTTGGCAATCTGGGTTACTCTTTTTACCTGCTTTTTGAATGATAATGTAGAGTCAAAGATAATACCAAGATATTTAAATTGTTAGACTACTTGAATTGGCTCTCCAGCAACAAACACTCCAGGATTATCAGATGTTGGATTGGATTTTGTGAAGTACATACAAAACTAGTTGCTATTGCATGTACTTATTTGTGTTTCAATACACGTATATGTACATGCTTATCAACTTTTTTGCCTGTTTTATAGCAACACCACTATCACCGACATCTAAGAAGAGAGATCCCCCCTAGAGGCCCCTTTTCCACTGCATGGTACCTACTCGACTCTACTCTACTCTACTCTGCCTTTTCGGTTTTCCATTGCCAAAATTTGCGTATGGTACCTGGTACTTTTTTAGTACCGGCTTTCTCGAGGTTCCAAGCGGGTAGAAGTGGTACCGAAAAAGTTACGTGAAACACTGCAGACCACTGATTGGTCAGAAGAGAGAAGCGTCACACGTTGGAGCGTCTGCACAAAAACAGAAACCCACCATATTTAATGCCTCGTGTAGGATTAATAATTTGTTTGCAGCAGGAACAAGTGCAATAAAAAAGGATACATTCACTATGTATTCTGCCTCATTTATCGATGAAACAAAACCAACATCAACACAATTTACCACAGAGTGGAGAGTTTACTCTCACAAAAAGATCGCTGATTTGTTAGCTTATGTGATTGCGTGCACAGATCAATATAACTCGCTATTGATTGTTTGTACTAGTAACGTTAATGCTAGTAGAATAGACACAACGTGAGGTAATCATCATCATCCATTTTAAACCGGTTATTACCTAATGCTAACGTTAGTAAAGTAGACACAAGAGGTAACATTAACTTTAGTAGAATAGACACGAGAGGTAGCGTTAACGTTAGTAGAATAGACACGAGAGGTAGTAGAATAGACACGAGAGGTAACGTTAGCAGAATACACACACCAAGAGTCTGGTTAATGTTATTGATTGATTGATTGATTGATTGATTGATTGATTGATTGATTGATTGATTGATTGATTGATTGAAAACTGTGTTTACTCTGGCTTGCTCCAAACCCTCACAGACATAGCTATGCTCACGGAGCTCTCATGCTGTACGCCAGCGGCCCCGCCTCCCCACACGGAGACAAACTGAGTACTACCTGCAGTGGAAAAGGAACGAAGTACCAGGTACCTGAGTAGAGTAGAGTAGAGTAGGGTCGAGTCGAGTACGTACTATGCAATAGAAAAGATTGCCTGTGGTGCTTTTTTCCTATTGCTATGTAGGTTTTTAGTGAGTTTACCCTTACCTTCGCGTGGGGTATGTCTGGGAGTGTTGCATTAATTAAATTGATTTATTTAACATTTTATTTTGGATTTCCTGGTGTTTTTGTCTTTGTTCTTGATTTTTTGTGATGTTTCTTCGTGACTTGTTTAAAGAAGACGTGTCCGGCCCATGGGGACATTAACGTGTGTTGTCTGGCCTTATAAATACATTTTATTTGATTTGATTTTACTTTGGCCGAGGCGGTGGGTCAGGCTGAGACTGAGGTGTTTTGTGGTGTTCTTATAGTTTTTTTTGTAATCTCGGCTGCATTGAAAATGAGGGCTTGTCTCTCAATTGTATTTCCGAGTATAAAATAAAGGTTATGAATTCCACACCAATCAAGTGTAAAATAAACATGGTTGTTTTCATTTCTAAATCCCATTTCATAATATCTCCAGACAAATCTATCGCTACACAAAAGGTGAAACCCGGGTAAATCAACAACGTTAGTGTTACGGACTCTGTCCTTATTTCATTCCTTATTTCATTATGTATGCATGTAATATTATATTGTATGGGTTATTATGTATATATATAATATGTGTTATGTATGTAGGCAGGTTGTAGTGTTTTCTTGTCTCCCCCCCTATATAATCTATCTACCTCTCAGGGTCAATCACCATTCCACTCCCACTCCAACCAACAGAAGAAGCAGCAGCAACCACAGCTGAGGCTCATCAGCCTAATTGGCCTCCACATCCCAATATAATCCCTGTGTATGCATTGTTAGCTAGAGCTCTGTCGGTGTATGTGGGTAATTATATCTGGTGTTGTTGTGGTAGAGCTCTCATTGTTTTTTGTGCATGAGCTAGTTAAAGCTCTGTTGAGCTCATGATTGGTGCATGAGCTAGTTAAAGCTCTGTTGAGCTCATGTTTTGGTGCATGAGCTAGTAGAAAGCTCTGTGGAGCTGTTGTTTGTGTGAGAGCTGGTCAAGGCTCTGGTTTTCTAGCAATTCCCTATAGTATTGTACCGTTTTGTGATCCTGCCTGTTGTACATTTCTGTTTTACCCATAACCTGTTTCTGTATTTATGTATTCCTCGTCACCCAGCTTATGGTGATTGTTTTTCTTATATATTAACCTTTTGTTTCGCACACAGGGACATTGAGGGCAGTGAAGATACCCTGGGGTCTACATCTGCATCACGTAGGAGAACCACTGTTAAAGACACCAGCTTAGAGTGAGCACCACCTCCTGTACTTTGGGGCGTCCGCGCCTGTAAAGGGGGGGGGGGGGCTTTGTTTTATTTTGATATTATTTGGTGCTCACTGGTAGGTCCTCTTTGCTCTGTGTTTCTGATCTCACTTTTGTGTAAAATAAATATTGTTATTTTACAACCCGTCTACGGTGTTTTGTGTCACTGCATCCTCACCTATCCTGTCTGTGGCCTAGTGTTGCGTCTCCCCACGGGGGCACGTAACATAAATGGGGGCTCGGTAGTTGGGCGACAGACATTTGGTGTTGGTGTGCGGTGGGCACGTTGCTTGGTTTTGGTTTTGGGTGGTAGTTTATTGGGTGTGTTTTTGGTGTGTGTGTGCACTGGTCTGGGTAGGGATGTCGTCTTTTGGGGTGGAGGTGTTCCTGGGTGATCCCTCGGTTGATCGTTTGGATCAGTGTAGGAGGGAAGACTTGTTTGCCATCGCCTCGCATTTTCAGGTCGCCCTTTCTAAAAGTTTGGCAAAGGCTGACCTGAGAGAAGAGGTGGTGCGCATATTGGTGTGGAACAAGGTGCTCGGTGTCGGTGAGGGAGCGTCTTTTGTTTCTTCCCCTATAGTCACAGACGAGGAGGGCGAGGATCCTCTGGTGGTGGACCCGGTTAAAGACGGGGTAGAGGATAAGCCTCCCCTTTCGGGTGTCACGTCTCCAGTGACGGGCGTGCAGCATCTGTCCCTAGTGGGAGTGCTGAGGAGGACAATCTTAAATTGAGTTTAGCACGGTTGCAATTTGAGGAGAGGAAGGAGGAGAGGGAGAGTGAATATAGTCACAGGTTGGCTATAAGAAAAATGGAGCTGGAGGCTGAGGTCTCAACCCGCCAGCTGGACGCTGACAACCGCCGGGTGGATGCTGAGAAGGAGGTTAAGTTGAAGCAACTGGAGCTCGACGCTGCTAAGGCTGGGAGTCCTGCTCAACCCTCTTCCACGGCTGTGGGGGCTTATGATGTAAGTAGGCTTATTTCTTTAGTACCTCAATTTCGTGAGGCGGAGGTAGACTCCTATTTTAATGCGTTTGAGCGGGTGGCTACGTCTTTAAAGTGGCCTAAAGAGGTCTGGGCTCTCTTACTGCAATGTAAGCTAACGGGAAAAGCCCAGGAAATTCTGTCTGCCCTCCCTCTGACTGACAGTTTGTCGTATGACTTGATCAAGACGGCGGTGCTTAGAGCCTATGAGTTAGTGCCAGAGGCGTACAGGCAAAAGTTTAGAACTCACAGAAAGTTACCTGGCCGGACTTTTGTGGAGTTTGCTCGGGAGAAAGAATCCCTATTTCATCGGTGGTGCAGGGCTTGTGATGTAGCTGATTTTGATTCTCTGTCTGAATTAATGTTACTGGAGGAGTTTAAAAATAGCCTAAATGACCGTTTAGTGACTTATCTCAATGAGCATAAAGTTGAGTCGTTGGCACAGGCGGCGGTGCTCGCTGATGAGTTTGTGCTTACTCATAAACAGTCATTTGGTACACTAAGACAGGAGGATAGAGGTTTTTATCCCTCTGCTCGGGCTCCAGCTAAAGTGCACACTAGCCCACCACGTTTGTTATCTCCCCGCTACAGGGAGGAGCGGGAATGCTATCATTGTCACCGGGTGGGTCATATTAGAGAGAACTGTCAAGCGTATAAACGCACACAGTCTACGCCAAGTGGTCGGCCAAAGGAGGTTGGTTTGGTGCAGACGGTGATAGTTCCACAGTCAGTAGTCCCCACAAAGATGTGTGGTGACCTGGAGCCCAGTTACGAACCGTTTATGTTGGACGGCATGGTTTCTCTCAGTGGTAGTGAGTTGGACCAGCGTCCGGTGCGCATACTGAGAGATACTGGGGCAGCGCAGTCTTTTATCTTGTCAGACGTGCTACAGTTTACTCATGAGTCATCAAATGGCTCAAGTGTGTTGGTGCAGGGGATCGAGATGGGTTTTGTGTCGGTGCCCCTCCATCTGATACACTTAAACTGTGGTTTAGCTCAGGGGGTGTTCAAAGTGGGCGTTCGCCCGTCGTTACCGGTACGGGGTGTCACTTTCCTGTTGGGTAACGACATCGCGGGTGGCCGAGTTATGCCCGTTTTGGAGGTTTTAGAGCGCCCTGAGGTTTTGCGTCCAGATGTGTTGGCGCAACAGTTTCCCCAGGTGTTTACAGTTTGTGCAGTCACCCGTGCTCAAGCACGTAAGTTGGGTGAGGTAGTTGATCTGTCGGAGTCTGTGCTAGCTACACAGTTGTCTGGCGCGCCTATTTCCCCACTTGTGTTTGTTCCACCTGCTATAGAGACGAGTGACAGTAATGCGCTTCAGCAGGATACGCTCACCTCTGAGACAACGCATTTACCCATGACTAGAGGTAATCTGATCGTTGCTCAGAAGGAGGATGCTAGTTTAGCTAAATGTTTTGCTGCTGCTCTTGCCCCAGAGACAGCTAAGAACAAGGAGGTGGCCTATTTAGTTGAGAATGATGTGCTAATGCGGAGGTGGAGATCACGGATGGATTTTGGTAATGAGTGGAGTTATGTTACCCAGATTGTTGTGCCAACACCGTATCGACAGTCTGTTTTGTCTTTAGCTCACGATCATCCTTGGTCGGGACATCTAGGCATCACCAAGTCCAATGACAGGGTTTTGAAGCACTTTTTTTGGCCCGGGTTAAAGGGGGATGTGACCAGATTCTGTAATACTTGTCATGTGTGTCAAGTTACAGGGAAGCCTAATCAGGTTATTAAACCTGCCCCGCTTCACCCAATCCCAGCGATGGGGGAGCCGTTTGAGCATGTGATAGTGGATTGTGTTGGTCCCCTGCCGAGAACGAAGTCTGGTAACGAGTTCCTTTTAACAATTATTTGTGTAGCGACTCGGTACCCTGAGGCTATTCCTCTTAGAAAGATAACATCTCAGTCTGTAGTGAAAGCTCTGATCAAGTTTTTTTCTACGTTCGGGCTGCCAAAAGTCTTGCAAACGGACCAAGGTACTAACTTCCTTTCAGGAATATTTGAGCAGGTGTTATCATCATTGTCTATTTCTCACAGGATCTCAAGTGCGTATCACCCTGAGTCGCAAGGTGCCCTGGAGAGGTGGCATCAGACCTTCAAGTCGGTGTTGCGCAAGTATTGTATGGAGAGCGGCAGAGACTGGGATGAAGGTGTTCCCCTAGCTCTGTTTGCTGTGCGAGAAACACTTCAGGAGTCACTGGGTTTTAGCCCAGCAGAGCTGGTGTTTGGGCATTCAGTGAGGGGTCCTTTGAGAGTATTAAAGGATCAGTTAATGGGGGAGGCTCTGCACACCGTACCTCCAAAGAGAGGGGTTTTGAACTATGTGTGTAGATTTAAAGAGCGGCTGCATGAGGCGTGTAGTATCGCTAAGGAGAGTCTCTCTGCTGCTCAGGGCTCAATGAAACGGCAGTTTGACAAAAAAGCGGTTCCACGTTCTTTCCAGTCTGAGGACTTGGTTTTAGTTCTGTTCCCCATCCCTGGCTCTTCTTTGAGTGCTCGTTTTTTTGGCCCTTATGCTATCGAGCAGAAATTGAGCAATACTGACTATGTAGTCAGGACGCCTGACAGGCGAAAGAAAACCCGTGTTTGTCACATTAATATGTTGAAGCGTTATCTTCCCAGGGACAACCTGCAGCTGGAGAAACAAAGTACGCCCCCAGGGGCCGCTGTGGGAGCTGCAGTAGCAGGGGTGAGAGGAGTACCAGTGACTGTGGTTGCTGTTCCTTCTACTCTGCCAATAAGTGATGAGGATGGTTTGAATGGTTGTGAGGTCCAGCAGCAGACTCCTCGTTTATGCAACTCAGAGATGTTGTTGATCCTTCCCTCCCTGATGCCACACTTGGGTAAGGAGCAGGAAGCTGATATGGTGGCACTCATTAACAGTTATCCCATTTTGTTTGGGGATGTCCCAACCCGCACTACCGTTCTGGAACACGACATTGATGTCGGTAATGCAAGGCCAGTCAAACAGCATCCTTATAGGGTAAATGCGGTAAAAAGGGAAATAATGAAACAGGAGGTGGCATATTTACTGGAGCATGATTTGGCTCATCAGAGTTTGAGCCCATGGAGCTCACCATGCCTGCTGGTTCCGAAACCAGACACCACTCATCGGTTTTGCACTGATTATCGAAAGGTAAATGCAGTAACCATTCCTGATTCTTTTCCTATGCCGCGCATCGACGATTGTGTAGATACCATTGGAGCAGCCCGGTATGTGACGAAATTGGATCTTTTAAAAGGGTACTGGCAGGTGCCACTCTCGCCAAGGGCCTCTGAAATATCTGCATTTGCTACGCCCGATGCTTTCCTGCAGTATTCTGTGATGGTGTTCGGGATGCGTAACGCACCGGCTACGTTTCAGAGGCTGGTCAACATAGTGTTGGGGGATGTGCCCAACTGCACAGCATATCTGGACGATGTGGTAGTGCATTCAGTGAGTTGGTCTGCTCATGGGAGCTCATTGAGAACCGTATTCCAGCGGTTGGCAGACGCTTCTCTGACACTGAACTTGGCAAAATGCGAGTTCGGTAAAGCGACAGTGACCTACCTGGGGAAACAGGTGGGCGGTGGTAAGGTGCGTCCTCTAGGAGCCAAAATAGAGGCCATAACCATGTTCCCAGTACCGACCACACGACGGGAGCTACGTCGTTTTCTTGGGATGACGGGTTACTACAGGGGGTTCTGTAAGAATTTTTCCTTGGTTGCAGCCCCCCTGACTGACCTAATCAGTCCCTTGGTGCCATACCAGTGGACGGGCAAGTGTCAAGCGGCTTTTGAGAGCTGTAAGGCCCTTTTATGTAGTGCTCCGGTTCTTAATGCTCCTGATTTCAGTAAGCCTTTTTCTATTGAGGTTGATGCGAGTTGTGTGGGTGCTGGTGCGGTTCTGACGCAGGTGGATTCCGAGGGTTTGGTCCATCCTGTGGGCTACTTCTCAAAGAAGTTTAGTGGCAGCCAGACACGCTACTCAACAATAGAGCAGGAGACGTTGGCATTGCTGCTGGCGCTCAAATTTTTTGAGGTCTATGTGGGATCAAGTGTGGAGCCTGTGGTGGTCCACACGGACCACAACCCACTTGTTTTTTTGCACCGCATGTATAACCACAACCAGCGGTTGATGCGGTGGTCTCTGCTTATGCAGGGGTATAACGTGGTGGTCCGGCACAAGAAGGGCACAGAGAATGTGTTTGCCGATGCCCTTTCTCGGGGGTAGCCTGTTGAAACAGGTGTTTTGCTATTCGGGATGGTTGGGTGTTTGTTTTATTTGTTCTATGGTGACTGATGGAGTGTGTGTTCGTCGGCCATGGGCTGACTCCTTGGGGGGGGAAGTGTCACGGACTCTGTCCTTATTTCATTCCTTATTTCATTATGTATGCATGTAATATTATATTGTATGGGTTATTATGTATATATATAATATGTGTTATGTATGTAGGCAGGTTGTAGTGTTTTCTTGTCTCCCCCCCTATATAATCTATCTACCTCTCAGGGTCAATCACCATTCCACTCCCACTCCAACCAACAGAAGAAGCAGCAGCAACCACAGCTGAGGCTCATCAGCCTAATTGGCCTCCACATCCCAATATAATCCCTGTGTATGCATTGTTAGCTAGAGCTCTGTCGGTGTATGTGGGTAATTATATCTGGTGTTGTTGTGGTAGAGCTCTCATTGTTTTTTGTGCATGAGCTAGTTAAAGCTCTGTTGAGCTCATGATTGGTGCATGAGCTAGTTAAAGCTCTGTTGAGCTCATGTTTTGGTGCATGAGCTAGTAGAAAGCTCTGTGGAGCTGTTGTTTGTGTGAGAGCTGGTCAAGGCTCTGGTTTTCTAGCAATTCCCTATAGTATTGTACCGTTTTGTGATCCTGCCTGTTGTACATTTCTGTTTTACCCATAACCTGTTTCTGTATTTATGTATTCCTCGTCACCCAGCTTATGGTGATTGTTTTTCTTATATATTAACCTTTTGTTTCGCACACAGGGACATTGAGGGCAGTGAAGATACCCTGGGGTCTACATCTGCATCACGTAGGAGAACCACTGTTAAAGACACCAGCTTAGAGTGAGCACCACCTCCTGTACTTTGGGGCGTCCGCGCCTGTAAAGGGGGGGGGGGGCTTTGTTTTATTTTGATATTATTTGGTGCTCACTGGTAGGTCCTCTTTGCTCTGTGTTGCTGATCTCACTTTTGTGTAAAATAAATATTGTTATTTTACAACCCGTCTACAGTGTTTTGTGTCACTGCATCCTCACCTATCCTGTCTGTGGCCTAGTGTTGCGTCTCCCCACGGGGGCACGTAACAGTTAGCCACACATCCTTGGCAGCGACACAGCCCGACATTACCCACCATCGCACAAGCTGCATGTTAACCCCAAATCACCCGCCTTGAATCCTGTAATCATTCATCATATTAACACCACTTGTTGTTAGCTTTGATTGATTGATTGATTGATTGATTGAATAGTTTATTGATTTAAATCAATAACAATTTAACATGTATTCATATCAGCTTGTTTCCATTGCGGTCCTTCATCATTGGTGTCTGTGGAGTTATGTACTGGTGTGTGGACGTGGGTGTTTGTAGTGTCTGTGTGTCAGGATGTGTGATATAGAATACCATGATCAGAGTCTGTGGATATGCATGGCAGCATGGGTGAGCCCGCCACGCCAGGGGGATGGGACCAGGGGCGGATTTAGCATTATAGGAGATCCGGGGCTTATATATATATTTTTTTTTTTTGCAGGCAAGGGGTGGTTTGGAGGGGATCAGGCACGACCCCCTCCACGGCAGATTTTTTTTTAATTTAATTAACCTGTACGTGCAATTTCCTGCAATATAGAGCCTTCAATCTTGACCAATAAAGCTGCTCTTTTCACTATAAAACTCAGTTAACCATAACGTAGTTATGGTTAGATTTATATATTGGGGGGGGGATATATCATATTTTTCATATGATCAAAAAGTGGTGGAGCAAGAGCATACCTTTGCTCCCCCAAGTTCAATAGTGGGAGAGCAGAGATGCTCCGAATGCTCTTATGGCCAGGCGTCTATGATTCACTGATACAAAGTAAAATAGTGCAGTGCAATAAAATAGTTAGTAAAATAGAATAAAATAATGCAATAGTGCATTGCAATAAAATAGTTATCATCGTATTTTTTCGGGAGGCCGGTAAGGAGTGCATTACAGTAGTCGAGTTGGCTTGAAATAAAGGCATGGATCTGGTTTTCAGCGTCCTTTTGATTTATAAATGGCCGTACTTTAGCTATGTTTCTAAGGTGGAAGAATTAAGTTTTTGTCAACTTGTTGATTGTGATTTAAAGCTTAGGTCTGAGTCTACCATGACACCAAGACTTAACTCACTCAAATACAGTTAGCAGCTGGATAGACCACAGATGGAAATTAGCTTCTGCTAAATCTGGTGCAAACATATTTTTATGTAACAATGATGAATTGTCAAAAAAAAAAAAAAAAAATTAAAATAGATTCGGGGCTTTTCAGAAAACATTCGGGGCTTGAGCCCAAGTAGCCACCCCCTAGCTCCGCCCCTGGATGGGACATATTGCAGACAACTTACAATCAATCAATCAACTATTCAATACTAGTATTAATACATACCTACAGTAGGAATCAATTTTAATCTGATACAATAGGGTTACCTCAAGCCTTCACACAGATTTCCTTTCAATAAGGCAAATACAAAATAATCCATATCTTGATCAGGTAAAGTAATCACGTCAGAGACAGACAGGAGATTTGTACTTCTGCAGTTAAACTGCAGCTTGTCATGCATTATTTTGTGACCTGACGTGATAGCCTATCTGGGGATCCTGGATGTGATAGCCTCACTGATAGGCTACTTGAATTAGAATTACTTATCTGCAGTCTGATATGTTGCCTTAAAATCTTTCGAAGGCTTAGCCTTCTTTAGCCTGTTATTCACCGACAGTTACTATTAAAATACTGTTAAAAGCGTTGACCCTATGTATATTTTGCTTATTTTCCTATTGTTACATATTGTAAATCCTTCTATTCAAGAAAAGCATCTATGCCAGGAACAAGCTGGCATACAGCATCAAACGCAAAACACAACTGGGAATAAGAGAAAACTGGTCACCACCACAAGTCCAGATCACTCTTCTTGTCAAACAGATCTTTATTTATATGAGTAGTGTGCAGACCTCTGCCAAGGCCTAACTATCTCGCCACTTTGCCATTACTTTCACAAGCAACATTTTACTGGGTAGATGACAGAAACAAGAGTTGCCGATATTACCCACCTTAATGGACCCAGGCTGTGAATCTATTATTGTGGCACTAGAGGAAAGGTCAGGGGGGAACCAAAATCAAGAGGTTTCTTCCTGCAGGGGTCATGAATATTCACAGCAATAGGGGGTGGATTCTAATTGCAGCCACCCGTAGGTGCTCTTTGAGAGCGTTTTTGAAGGAGGGTAGGGATTCACATTCCTTTACGGCTGTGGGTAGGGCGTTCCACATTATTGTGGCATAATTGCGAAACGTGTTTAGTCCCTTGTTTGAGCCGAATCTGGGTTGCACATGATTTGTGGAACTCCCTATGGTGTTGTAGTTGGGGACTTCACTGATTTTTGGGAAGTATTTCGACATGTACATGGGTACCTTAGTGATGTAGTGTGTCTTGTAGACCAGGCCCATTGCAAGTTGCTCTACTCTGTTGTCTACTCTAAGCCATCCTAGGTTGTCAAAATGGGCAGGTGTGAGGTGGGTTCTCGGAGTAAGGTCAAGCAGTAGTCTGACCAGTTTGTTTTGTGATGTTTGTAGCCTTGTTTTTAGTGCCTTTGAGGTGCTTTGGTACCATGAGGTGCAAGAGTAGTCATAGAACCCTTGAATGAGTGCTCCTGTTAGAGTCTTCAAGGTATTCTTGTTTACCAGAGAGGAGATCCTGTACAAGAAGCGTGTTCATTGGTTGACTTTTTTTATTACATCGGTTGCCATTTTGTCACAGAAAAGATTTGCCTCTAGGATGGAACCCAGGTAGGTAATTTCATCTTACCTTGTGACAATATTGTCACCCACTGTAACAGAGAAGCCGTTGGCCTTGCTGAGTTTGCTATTTGATCCAAAGAGAATGGACTCTGTTTTACCCAGGTGTAATGATAGTTTATTATCAGCGAGCCAGGTGCAGATTCTGCCGAGTTCAGAGCTGAGGGCTTTTTCAACCTGCAACTGTCAGAGACCAGCAGGGCTGAGTCCTCCGCGAACACAAGCTGATGACATGTCATTTGCATAAATTAGGAACAATAAAGGTCCGAGTATGCTTCCTTGTGGAACACCACAGCTCACTGGGTGGGTGGGGGGGGGGGGGGGGGGCAGTGTACCGTTCACCTCCACATCTGTTCTCTCTCCTCCAGGTAGGATTTCATCCAGCTCACTGATGAACTATCAAAACCAATTGATTTTAGCTTATCCATCAGAATGGAGTGATTGACAGTGTCGAAAGCCTTTTGGAGGTCCAGCATGACCATGCTGCAGTATTTACCCGCGGCCACCTCGTGTTTGATGTGGTCGTTCAAATAGAGATGGCATGTGTCAGTGGAATTGGATGTTCTGAAGCCAGGTTGGAATTCGTAGATTCGCTTTTTTTCCGCAAGGTACTTTTCGACAATTTTTTCGATAACTTTCGAGATGGAGGTAAGAATAGAAACACGGCGGTAGTTGCCTGGGTCTAATTTGCTGCCTTTTTTGTGCAGGGGGACCACTCTCGCAATTTTTTTTATATTTGGGGACGTGTCCCTGTTTTATGGAGAGGTTGAATATGTCCTGAATATGTCAGATAATTAATAGAATAGAATAGAAATAGAATAGGCGGTTAGGTGGCGTAGCGGAGATTGCGTTCGTCACCAACCCCGAAGCTGTGAGCTGGATTCGCCTGTTCGAATCCAGCTCACAGCTCCGGGGTTGTCACCAGCTTGGCTGGCCGTTCACACTAATACAATTGGCTGTATTAGAGGGTGGGAGAAGCTGGCGGGGTGGGTCCGGGTCGTTGTAAACAGCGACTCCTACAGTTCGGTCGGGGCGCCTGCTAAGCGCGGATAGGACCTGAGTGGGATAGTGTGATCCTTCCACACGCTACGCCCTCTCAGGGAGGATCCGCGCTGCCAGGTGAAAAGAAGCGGTTGATTGGCTGGACGTGTGTCGGAGAAAGCACGTGATAGCCTCCACTCTCCCAGATGATCTGACTGTGGGGGGTAAGTGCGCAGCGACCAGGAAGGGATTGGGAATTGGCATACGACTAACATTGGGATGGGAGAAAATCTGAGGAAAATGGAGGGGGAAAAAGATTAAAAAAAAAAAAAAATAGAAATAGAATAGAAATACTTTATTTATCCCGAGGGTCAATTATTATTCGGAAATTAATAAAATAAATAAATATCACTTGTTCGAGAAGTAAATAAATATAATAAATAAATATCACATATCTGAGAAAGAAAGAAATATAATAAATGAATAAATATCAGATCCCCCCCATGGTGAACACTGATGTTTCCTTGGCAAATGAGCTCAATACTTTCTATGCACGCTTTGAGGCTGTAAGTTCCAACAACAGCCTACAGGCCACTACAACAGAAAGTAGAGCCACTGCCGATGGAGACTCAGTGTTCAGGCTAACAGAGCAGGAGGTGAGGAGGACCTTCAAGGAAGTGAATACCAGGAAAGCAGCAGGACCGGATGGCAGCCCTGGGCCCTGTTTCATGTACGTGGTTCAACTAAGTCGATCAAGATGTCCATTATCCAGCTTCAGTTAACCCGATGTTCGAAGCCGGGATTTTCCTGTTTCACAAAGGTGGATTCAGTCTCGTTAACTCAAGCCAGACTTGCGAGTCAGGCTAAATGCGCGCGGCCGTTTTAGGTGAAAAGCCAGCACGTATCGATGGCAGAGACCCTGATTCTCAACGGCATTGATTGATTAATTGATTTAAGACTTTATTGACAGATTGCAATACGGCTCAATCGCCTCGCCGACAAGTTAAATGCGTTATCTATAGGCTAATTCTAAGTCCCTCATTACCTCAATCAATCAGATTATATTTCTTTAAACTTGCCTGCTGGATTGAATAATCAAATGAGATCTTGCTAGCGAAAAGAATTAGTTAACTGTTATACAGAATTACGATACGGCCCTCTTGCCCATTGATTGATGTATAGTCAATCTTTAACTTATCTCCAATGTGGTCTAACGGGTTGTTCTTTTGACTTTCACACGGACGACCGGGGTTCAAGACCCTAGTCGTCTCCTTGTTTTTGCAATATAGGAATAATTCAATTTGGTGCACGTTGAGAGCTATATAAAGAATGACATCCTCAATGCATGTAGATTTATAATATTTTAACTTAAAACCAGGCTACTTTGGCATATAATCATTAATATTATATTCAAAAAAATCATATTGGAAACACCGGGATTTGAACCCGGGTCGCAAGGTTGGCAGGCTTGAGCACTACCGCTGGGCCACTGTGCCAGATGGGATAAATTCATTGTTTATACATTAATGAACGAGAGACCCGTGTTTAGAATATTCCTTATTTTGAATGAAGTTTTATTTCTTTATCCTCATTCATTCATGTGACGTCAACGGCTCATTCAATTTCTCAAATCCGTCAAACAGCGCATCTCATCAGACATCTTAATCCCAGTTACAATTAAAATAACCACATTTTTGTGTACATCGCACGAGCGAGCGCCACCGTCGCCACGGTATATAACGTGCATTATTTAGGACAAAGTGAATTTAATATCAGCATTTTGGGTCTATTTTACATTTCAAAAGCCCCCTCTGGAAGAATGGAGCACAAAAACGTAATTCAGAATGGTATAATGCAGATCGTAGACTGTGGGAATAGTTTCAGGAAACGAGCTGTCACTTCTTTGCGGGGGCGTGGCTCTGCGTGATCGGGCTAACTTGAACTTGAACTCTGCTTTCGAGCAGGCTCAAACTTTTGGATCTGTTGGCATGGTGATCTGGAAAATCCACGTACATGAAACCGGAAAGTCCGGCTAACCCAGTTATCCAGCTAAAGTTATCCGGCTAACTCAGTTATCCAGGTACATGGAATGGGGCCCAGGATGCGTCCTAAAAATCTGTGCCGACCAACTGGCTCCGGTATTCACTGACATATTCAACCTGTCCCTAGAACAGTCATCCCTACCTGTTTGGATAAGTCCACTGTTGTCTCTGTACCCAAAAAACCCACGCCTGCTTGCCTCAACGACTATCGCCCTCACATCCATAGCCATGAAGTGCTTTGAGAAGCTAGTGAAGGGCTACATCTGTTCCTCCCTCCCCAACACCCTGGACCCCCTGCAATTTGCATACGGCCCAACAGGTCCACATAGAACGCCATAGCCCATGTGCTACACACGGCAACATCACACCTGGACAAGAGGCAGGGGAACAATGCGAGAATGCTGTTCATTGACTACAGCTCAGCATTCAACACCATAGTCTCCTCCAAGCTCGTCGTCAAGCACAGAGACCTGGGCTTGAACTACGACCTCTGCCAGTGGGTCTTGGACTTCCTGACAGGAAGACCCCAAGTGGTGAGAGCAGGTAACTGCACCTCCTCATCCATCACTCTCAACACAGGTGCCCCCCATGTGATGGATCACGGTTTATGGAGGGTTGGTTTTAGTTTATTCCTGTGTGCTTTGGATGTATGTTGGGTTTTCTCTGGTGACCTGTCAATCACCAGACACCAGTTAATTGCCATGCGGCATGGCAGGTGTGTGGGCTTGATTGCCTGATTGGTGTCAGGTGTGCAGTGCCTCTAAGTAGGCTATTGGTTTCCTGTGTCCGGATGCTTGTTCATTTCATGTTTTCCCTCAGTAGTAGAGGAGTGTCCCAAGCTCATGTTTCTAGGGTTTTCTCTTCCTGTAGTGCTTTTGGTTTCTTGTTTGTTTTCAACTGCTAGGCAGTGGTGGTTTTCTAGGGTATTTCCCCATTTAGTTTATTCTGGTGTTTTGTGTTTTTTATAGCTTTTATTTATAATTTATTTCAGTGTTCTTGTGTTTTTCCTCACCCTTTGTGCGTGCGTGCGTGCGGTGTTCTGAGCCCCCTCCTCTACTCGCTTCACATGCATGACTGTGTTGCAAAGCACAACAGCAACACAATCATCAGGTTTGTGACAACACAGCTGTGTTGGGACTGATCTCTGCAAACGACGAGAGGGTCTACCTGGGAGAGGTAGAGAACCTGGTGCTGTGGTGCCTGGAGAACAGCCTCTCCCTGAACATCAGCAAAACCAAAGAGATGATTGTGGATTTTAGAAGATCTGGGGCAAGGAACTATACAGCCCCCTCAGCATCTATGGGGCACGGTCGAAAGAGTGAACAATTTCCTCAGAGTCCACATATCCGAAGACTTGACATGCAATGCACTTCTCGCAGATCGTCCGACCACCACCACCAAGCATCTTCAACTCATTCAGAACGCAGCCACCCATTTGATTTCCAACCTATAGTCAGCCCATGTTACCCCACTTCTTAGGGACCTGCACTGGCTCCCCGTCGCCGCACAAATCCGCTTCAAGGTCCTCGACCTGGCATATCGTGCAGCGAAGGGAACGGCTCCCGCCTACCTCCGGTCAATGGTCTCTCCCTCAAGACCCCTTCGTCGCTCTACATCCTCTGGCTGCCTCAGACCCACTCCTATCCGAGCCCCAAGAACCACAGTTAGGAGCCGAAACCTGATCAATCTTTCGCCGTCAACTAAAAACACACTTCTTCAATGAATATCTGAAATACTTTTTTTTTTCTTTTTTTTTTTTTTTACACTAACCTTCTTACTGTCTTATACTATCATGTACTCTTTGTCTTCCTACTAAACTAATGTCTTTACTTTACTACTATGCACTCAACACTGCAGCACCCAAGTTTCAGCATGTATTTGATGAACATTGTTACTCAGTTGTAAGAGTTGTACCCTTCCTGCTGACTTGTCGTGCAGGACTTGTAGTCGCTTTGGATAAAAGCGTCAGCTAACTTAAATGACTAAATGTAAATGTCCATAGACAGTGTAGTGAAGAAGGCATGGCAGCGCCTCTACTTCCTTAGGGAAGGAAGTTCAAAGTGAGTCAGAGGATATTAAATAACTTATACACATGTACATAGAGAGCATCCTGACTGGACCTCCTGGTTTGGAAATAGCACTGCACACCGTTACAGGGCCAAGGCTAAGAGAATAGTCAAAGACCCCAGCCACCCAAACAACTGTCTTTGCACTGCTGTGGTCAGGCAAGCGCCACCGGAGTCTCATGGCCAGTACAGAGAGACTCAAAAGGAGCTTCTATCCCCAGGGCCCAAGAGTTCAAAACTTTTTATCACAATCAGATCCGATCAGATTTTGAATTTGTGATCCAGGATCAGACAACTCAGCCAGATTTTGTCCCGGCATTTCAAAGCAATTCAGGATAGGATCACCCTGATCCAGATTCAGACTTTTCAAGATTACCAGATCCTGATTATCAGTGCTTTAAAGCACTGGATCATTAATGAGAAAGATTAAGATTTTCTAACCTTCAAATTATATATAATAGTTGGGGGGCTTTAAAGGTTGCAATATGTAATGAGTGTCATTTTCTATGGCCCTACAAATGTATGAACAATTAAAAGAGCACATTATCCACCTAGAAGTCATACTCTTCAAGAATATAGGACTATATAACCTAAATTGATACTCAAGAAAAGTTGCATATTGCACCTTTAAGCCTACATATCGCCACCTATTGGATATAAAGAACAACATAAGGAAGACAGACAGTATAACAATTTAGAGACATTTATTAAGAAGAATATAATAAATCATATTTTGCCAAGTATATAACAGCACTTGATTTAAATTATAATAAAAAGCCACATTTTAATCAAAAACAATAAATATAATAGGGCAACAACAACAACAATTTCACAGATCCTCTTCATTGAAAGGCAGCTGTAGAGCAGCATCTTCAAGGTGTTCCATTGAGCATCTGAATGGGATTCTGAAGAGGCGCTTTGCATGCCTCAACTATCTGCGTGTGGAACCGCAACCAGCATGCAGGATAATACTGGCTTGTATTGTCCTACACAACATCACTACCCGCCGCAGTGTCCCTCTTTGTGATGACACTTATGATCCTCCAGAGCCCCTTGCCCCTGTTGATGATCCAGGCCCACCTGTGGATGTTTCTCTAAATGAGAGACTCAGTGGTCGTACAATGAGAGATGCCATTGTCAACAACTACTTTTGAAGTTGATATATGATGACCTATTACTTGTAGATAATTGTTTGATGATTCAAATTTTTATTTATGATTGATATAATATTTGTTGAGATAATTTTGTGATGATAAACTTATTATTTGGTTGAATGCACTGTTATATACTCGTACTGGCCAATCGCGTCTCGCTCTTCGCCATATTGAGATATACCTCATCTCCAGTACCTACTGTACTTCATTAACGAAAACAAAGCACCCATGCACTTGACCAGGCCCCGCCCCAGTGTACCCCTATAAGGCACCAGGCGTGGTCACACTCGCCCTTCCTCTTTTTTCGTTTTCCAGCATGGACGTGAATTGCATCCCATGTAACTAGCTGTTATGAAATGCAGAGAGAAATTGAACAATGTTGGGTTTTCGCCGGAGATTTGCCAGCCCCTGGAATCTTCTCGGCATGTTCCAACGGCGCGTCAGGTCTGTCCTGGGGTTTCCTCGTCTTTTGACAGCGGATCGAGGGACGTCGCGTCGGGCTAACTCGCGCTCAGGTAGGCCCTGTGCCATCAGGCATTAATGTTGGTGTTAGTAATACTGCTTGTTGTCCTGTGAGACAACCGAGTTGTGTATTGGCGCAAGGGGCAGGATATCTGGGTAAACGTGACTCTGAGTTGGACGTTTTCCCGGCTATCCTGGAGCGCGCTGCTAATGCTAATGCTGTAATGCTGGGTCACTGTTCCGCTGTTCCCCGCTGTGGGATGTCACCGCTTTTCCCTCCTCTTAACCGGTTCATTGATGAAGGGCAGTCGGTAGCTAATGTGGGGGGTTTTGCTGAGACTTATTTACCCTTTTTACGGGTAAATGGGCTGACAACAGGGCGCAAGGCAGGTGTGCCTTGGCTTGAGAGCCAGGTTGCATCGATCCTGCCCTGGCGGGGTTGAACGTGTCCCACCCGGAAGCCAACGCTTAAGAGCAAGTCGGCCCGGCAGGTGGCAGTATGGACTGATGATGTTTATACCGCCATAGGATGGAATTTAGCTGCGGCCAGTGTCGTGGCTCAGCTGATTGTTTTTCTGTCCATTGTTTTTCTGTTTTTCTGTTGGTGTCGGGTAGTGGGGCTGCAGGGCCAGCCGACGCTGAAAACATGTTTTTGGGGTTATAGAAATCTTGAATCAGTCGCAAGCTATAACCGCAGGGAGGATCAGGATGCTATGTAAGGGATAATGTATAGCTACGAGGTCATTGTCGCAAAATAATTGACCGACACAGAGTTTAAAATACAGAGGCGCAGCGCAGAGGTGTTTTAAACGTCAGTGAAGGTCAATTATTTTGCGACAATGATCGAGTATAGCTATACATTATCCCGCTTATTACATGGCTAACTTACTAACAATATACCTAATTCATCGACAAGACTAGATCAAATGAAGACGCAGTTGTTCTGTGGCTCTGTCAGCCCAAATAAAGTGATTATTATTATCGGCAGTCGGCAGGTCTGTGGTCTGATTGCATGACTGAGTGCAGCTGTGCATATGCTGAGCTGCACTGATACAGTGTTGTAGTGGGCTTGATTGCGAACAGCTGCGCACAGCGGTCATTATTGTCCCACAGCGGTCATTATTGTGTGATAACGGACCTCTGACGCGGGCTATTGACCAATCACAAGCAAGCATTTCGGCGAATGTGAAAACGCCATGTAATAACAACACTTATTAATAGGCATCTCTGGTTGGAGCAGTCTTCCCTTGGGGAGGAGGAAAGGTTTCTTCTCCTTAAGGCTCCTCTTTCCGCGGAACGACTTTTTTGTCGTTCTGCGGAAACGCGGGCGGTATTTGACCTGGGCCCCACACCGCCTCACACCATGCAGCCAGAGGTGAGAGCACGGCCTCATCAGCAACTATGGCGAGGCCCTCGACCAGTGGCCATGTTTCCCCCGCCTGAGGTACCCTGGGCTCTACGTCAACAGGTGTCCACAAGGCCGACAGCCTTGGCGGCCGAGGGATCGGCTACATTGGATGAGCACGGCCTAAGAAACCGGCGCCGTCCTGCTGTGTGCAGCCCGCTCTCCGATCACTCCCTCCCCCAACACCAGCGGAAAAGGGGCTCTGATTTGTTTCCTTTGGCTGCGGGCCGCGGGTCTTCATTGAAGCGCATGCGGCCCCACGTTTCGCTTCTCATGGGGACAGGGGCTGACACCCAGTTGATGGCTGAGCCTGGGTCTGTCCGTGAGAATGTTGTGCTGTCACGTGGCTCCCTCGCCACGCGTTCTGCGTCTGCGATTGGTGAGCCTGGTGCAGGGACGTGCACAGGACTTTAGAGGGGCAGGTGCTTAAAGGCTGAAAAGGGCACTACACTTGTGTGTATATATTAACCGAGCGAGCGTAGCGCGCAAGCACGATTTTTAAGGGCCCTTTTCGGGCGGGGGGGCCCCCTTTTTATGCTTTTTGGGGGGTTTTGGTGATCAAATATTGAATATTGAACTATAATAATCAGTGCAGGAGCTCACTTATCCTTGAAAGACACTTTTATCACTGACTTAAAAGGCCCATACATCTCCATAAATGTTCAGGGGGGAGGGAATAAGTGCTTACCCTACAGACCCCAAGAAGTGCTGTATATTCTGTATTGTTTAATATAAATGCATTTTTTTATTCCAATCCCGATTTCTATTTGAGATTCTTAAATCCCATCGGACATGACTTCTTCGTGTCCCTCAGTGAGTGTAATACCAAGTTCAAGTTTATCAAGTTTCTTTAATAGTTGTCATACAGAAGTACAGAATACTTTTATACAAAATGCTTCTTACTGTTATGCTCCAGAGACTGTGCAAGACAAGATAAGTATGAAATAAAATAACATAGTATAGCATGTAAATTAGAAGTAAAAAAATGAGGTCACAGTGTTCAGTATAGACATATGTACAATGTTCGATGCAGAATAGACGTAACTGAGTTACCATATAATATACAATACTATGCAGTGTACTAATATACAATACTATATAGTGCAAGGCAGAAATGGGATGAGGTGCAATTTAGGTACAATTTACAGTAGGTGTACGAGTTGTAGTGCAAATCCTTTATCAATAAATATAAAGTGTGTTTGTGTGATCTAAAGTGTGGAGAGTGGGTGCTGCAGTGTGTTGTTTGTTTAAGTGAGTGTGTGCGTGTGGGTGTGTGTGCTGTGTGCATTTGATGGTTGTTGCATAGTGTTTATTGTTCGTTTAGCAGCCTGATGGCCTGGGGATAGAAGCTTCTTCTGAGTCTTTCTGTGCTCGCCTTGAACCAGCATTCAACTGCGGTTTCTATCATCATCATCATCACCACCCACGATATGCATAAAATATATAGGTCCGCGGAGAGGCACGCTGAAGAGGCCGTGCAAACTGCAATGGAATATGGGGCATCTCTCTCTCTTTACCTAATATTTAGATTCTATCCTGACATTTTTCAGTTGGAAGGGCAATCTATATGCGTAACTGTAAAAAAAATTCAAAAAGGGCACTTTTTTGATGAGGCTCCTCAAAAAGGCAGGTGCTCAGGCACCCCTTGGCCTCTATGTGTGCACGTGCCTGGCCTGGTGTTACGTCTGTCACCTTCAAAGGTTGTCAGCAGGGGGACTCGAGGCCTCTTCGAAAGAATGGTCAGCGCGGGTTTCCCCGACCTCGCCTTCGCCAGGCTGGGTATCACGTTAGTGCCTCCCACTCCGGAGAGCCCGGTAGTGGTCTGGCAGGCGTGCGTGATTTGGGTGGTAGTAATATCACTGCAGGGCTACGGTAATATCCTTACGGGCCAGTGCCAAATGGCGGCGGGTGCGCTTTGGGAGTATCATCACATATGGCTACAGCAGTGCCATATGTCGAAGTGGATGGAGAGAACGTTGAGGTGGGGGCTTGTCTTGCAAGTCACACAAGCCCACCCTCCGTTTTCAGGTTTGGTGCAGACCCTGTTGTCAGGGTCGGCAGCAGTGACAGCTCTGGCCGACGAGATCCAATCTCTGTTGGTGAAGCAAGCCGTAGTCGTGGCCCCACGGGAGGATGTGATGTCGGGCGTCTACTCCCGGTATTTTCTGGTGCCCAAAAAAACGGGAGGTGTCAGACCTATAATGGATCTGTCCACGTTCAATCGTCTGATTGTGGCGAGACGGTTCAGAATGTTGACCGTCAAACACCTGTTAAACGCTGTCAGGGTGGGAGACTGGTTCACCTCCATAGACCTGAAGGATGCGTATTTTCACATCCCGATTTTCCCTCCTCACAGGAAGTTCCTACGGTTCCTGTTTCAGGGCGTGGCGTACGAATACCAGAGGTTGCCGTTCGGCTACTCTCTGGCCCCCCGCACATTCACCAAGTGCGTAGAGCCTATACGTCGTCAGGGAATACGAATTATTCTCTATCTCGATGACATTCTGCTCCTCAGCCGGTCGGAGGAGGTCGCCAGGTCTCATACCAGGCTGGTGGTGGAATTCCTCACCAAGCTGGGTTTTGCTGTGAACTGGAAGAAGAGTACGCCTCTTCCCAGTCAACAGGTGGAGTACTTGGGCTTGGTTCTAAGCTCAAGGCCCATGAGGGCAACCCTCTCGGAGCAGCGGCGAGTGTCTATCCTCGACGCGCTCAGGGGTCTCTGTCCTGGCGGGACGGTTACGGCGCTGTATGTGATGCGCCTGTTCGGTATGATGGCATCTGCTCACTCTGTGGTCCCTCTTGGCCTCCTCTTCATGAGGAGGATACAGAGGTGGTTTTCCAGTATGAAAATAGAGCCGGTGAGAGACAAGTGGAAACGTTTGAAGGTTCCCTTGTTGATACGCGGGGATCTCGCCTACTGGAGGAGTCCTGGTACCCTCACCAGCGGGGTCCCCATGGGCGGCAGGCGGTCACACGTCACAGTCTTCACCGACGCCTCCCTCACGGGATGGGGGGGGACGTGTCGGACCAACGCAGTGGGGGGCAGCTGGATGGTCCATGCTGCCCGGTCTGCTATGCACATCAATGTGTTGGAATTGAAGGCGGTCCTCCTGGTCCTCAAACGGCTCGGCCACTTGGTGGTGGGCGAGCACGTGTTGGTCAGGACGGACAGCACGACGGCAGCGGCGTATATCAACAGACAGGGTGGAGTACGTTCCATCCGTCTGTACCTGGCGGCGTTCGAGCTCTGACTATGGGCGTCTCGCAATCTGCGCAGCCTGAGGGCGCTCCACATCCCTGGCAGGGAGAATGTGGGTGCAGATGTGATGTCGCGGGCGGTCTTCGTCACGACGAGTGGGGTCTACGTCCAGACATAGTCAGACAGGTCTGGGACTGCTTCGGGGAAGCTTCGGTGGATCTGTTTGCGAGCAGACAGTCTCACCAGTGCCCCTTGTGGTTCTCGGTCAGACGGGAGGACAATCCTCCCTTGGGGGTGGATGCCTTCTCGATGTATCCATGGCTGCCCGGGATTCTGTACGCTTTTCCCCCTATACATCTGATAGGTCAGTTGTTGGAGCGGGTACGTCGGGAGCGCAGGACCTTGATCCTGATCGCGCCGGACCGGGGCGCAGCTGTGTGGTTCCCGGTCCTGATCCAGCTCTTGGTAGCCCCACGGTGGCCTGTTCCTTGGTCATCGCGGGCCCTCTCTCAGGCGCACAGATCTCTGTGTCAGTTCCCTGTGCTGGGCCAGCCTCTAATGGTTTGGCTGGTGAGAGGGTGAGTCTGGAGAGGATGGACCCTTCTGTGGTCGACACCATCCGGAACGCGCATGCTCCCTCCACTATCACGGTTTACGCGGGTAGGTGGCGTATTTTCCAAGAGTGGTGTAAGGTGGGGGGCTGGGAACCGGTGTCCTGCCCCCTGGACGCTGTCCTTTCCTTCCTTCAGTCTATTTTGGATAAACTGTCGGCTTCGACGGTGAGGGTATATGCCGCGGCTATATCCTCTTGTCATGAGGGGTTTGAGGGCGTTACGTTGTTCAGCCACCCTCTTGTTGGCGCTCGGCGCCTTAAGCCGGTGGAACGTTCTCTGTCTCCGAGTTGGGACCTCCAACTGGTCCTCGGCCGGTTGTTCGAGGCCCCGTTTGAGCCTCTTGAGCCTCTTGAGCAGGCGTCTTTGGAACAGCTGTCTTTCAAGACTGCATTCCTGCTGGCCATCATCTCCGCTAAGCGCGTGGGTGAGCTTTGTGCTCTCTCGGTGCGGCCTGAGTGCTTGTCTATTCGTGTCAATAGCGGTGCGACTCTGAGGCCTAATCCAGTCTTCGTGCCAAAAAATATACGGAGTTCCTTTCGCTCCAGGGATATTGTGGTTCAGGCGTTTCATCCGCCTCCTCACGCTGGTGAGTTAGAGGCGCGCCTTCACCTGTCATGTCCAGTCCGGGCTTTGGGGGTTTACCTCAGCCAGACTCAGGACCTCAGGGCTACCGATCAGCTCTTTGTTTGTTACGGTGGCTCTCGCGCTGGTAAGGCACTGTCGAAACAGCACCTGTCACATTGGTTGTGCGAGGGCATTGCCCTTTGCTACACGTTGGCTGGGCTGGCGGCTTCTGCCGCCTTGTTAGGGGGGGCCTCGGTGGAGGACATCTGTGCTGCGGCCTCCTGGTCCTCCCCGGGTCCCTTCGTTAGGTTTTACCTCATGGACATGACTGGGGGTTCTGTTTCCCAGGCGGTTCTGAGGTCTGGGACCTCCCCTGCGTCCCGCCCTTCGGTGGGTTAGCAGGGGTGTGTGGGTGTGTGCCACGAGGTGCTGTGTCACACGTGGTCCTGCCTGTGCTGTGCGCTTTTAGGGGTCTCTAGTTCCCTCTTTTTCGCACTTGGGTGGAGTTGACTGCCGCCCCCTCTTCACTAGGAAGGGGGGGTGACGGGACTCCCCTCCCCCCTGGTGGTAGGGCTTGCGGGTCCTCAGGGGGTACATTTGTCGGGCCACGCGTCTGCTCTGCCCCATATCTCAATATGGCGAAGAGCGAGACGCGATTGGCCAGTACGAGTATATAACGATAGGTTATGTATATAACCTAGTTATATGAGTACTGGCTGAACGTCTCGCTCTTATCGCGCCCTGAGGTCCCTTGGTGGGGTTTTTCTTGATGGAAAACTTTTCCCGAGGAAGGGCGAGTGTGACCATGCCTGGTGCCTTATAGGGGTACACTGGGGCGGGGCCTGGTCAAGTGAATGGGTGCTTTGTTTTCGTTAATGAAGTACAGTAGGTACTGGAGATGAGGTATATCTCAATATGCCGAAGAGCGAGACGCTCAGCCAGTACTCATATAACTAGGTTATATACATAACCTATAGTTCTGAGAGGTAGGCTAGCGGCCACTGTAAATGTGACAGTAAAAAGTAAATACAAATTTTGCAACCACTGAGCCTACAAACAATGTATTATTTTAATTTAAACTCTACCAGCTTTTTATATTGAAATGTATTTGAAATTAATTGTATACTACATTTTGTTCTGGTAATCCACTCTAAATCCACCCTTCTACTGGGATCAAGGTAATCCTGATTTTTTTTTGATCAAAATGATCCCAATCCTATATGTTAAAGTTTTGAACTACGCATTTTGAAGATTTGATCCAGATTAAAAGTGATCCCAATCCTGTTTTTTGGTTTTGAACTACCCATTTGCAGGATTTCATCCAATCCGATAGTCAAAATCTGATCAGATCACTTTTGAACTCCTGGGCCCAGGCCATCAGGATGCTCAATGTGGACTCTATGCATCACTAACCCATCCATCTACATTCATTGCACACACATCCACATTTAACATTCACTTTAGACACTTGAAACACTTTTTAGCACTACACCATATATCTATTTATTACTAACATATGTGCACTACCTCCCTTACCTCATCTTTGCATTTGTTTTGCATTTTGTACTTTAGTGGTTTTGATAGTCTATCAGTGAGCTGGATACAATCCTACCTGGAGGGGAGAGAACAGATGGTGGAGGTAAACGGTACCCTATCCCCCCCCCCTTCACAGTGAACTGTGGTGTTCCACAAGGAAGCATACTAGGACCGCTACTATTCCTAATTTATGCAAATGACATGTCGTCAGCTTGTGACTGCAACTTGTTCCTGTTTGCGGACGACTCAGCCCTGCTGGTCTCTGACAAGAACAAGTTACAGGTTGAAAAAGCCCTCAGCTCAGAACTAGGCAAAATCTGCATATGGCTCGCCGACAACAAACTATCATTACACATGGGCAAAACAGAGTCCATTCTCTTCGGCTCAAATAACAAACTCAGCAAGACCGACGGCTTCTCGGTTACAGTGGGTGACAATATTGTCACAAGGAAAGATGAAATTACCTACCTGGGTTCCATCCTAGAGGCTAATCTTTCCTGTGACAAAATGGCATCCAATGTAATAAAAAAAGTCAACCAACGAACTTGATTCTTGTACCGGATCTCCTCTCTGGTAAACAAGAATGAATGAATGAATGAAAACTTTATTTAACAGATTGCAGAATGGGTACAATACAGTACGGCTCAATACATACAATTGTTAAGGGGATGCAGACCTGAGAAAGACGTTTGTCTTGTTTCCATCAGGGTCCCCCATTTTCAATTCATATAGACATTTATGACATACACAACATACATGACATTTATGGCATAGGGACATATAGGTATTTAGTACTGATACATTTGTGACATAAGCGGTATTCAAATATACAGTACTGTTACCCCTAGATCCTGACAGAGTATATACATATGATGGGGAGGGGGGACTGTACATTAGGAGGGGGTGGGTGGGTGGGAGGGAAATATACATACGGCGGGGAGGGAATATATACATGCGGTGGGGAGGAGACTGTCTATTAGGAGGTGGTGGAGGTTTTGGGCATTTACGGTGGCCAGTTTCGAATTGCAGCCTCCCGTAGGTGCTCTGCTCTGAATACTCTGGCAGGAGCACTCATTCAAGGGTACTACGACTATGCGTGCACCTCATGGTACCAAAGCACCTCAAAGGCGCTAAAAACAAAATTACAAACATCTCAAAACAAACTGGTCAGACTACTGCTTGACCTTACTCCTAGAACCCACCTCACCCCTGCCCACTTTGACAACCTAGGATGGCTTAGAGTAGACGACAGAGTACAGCAACTTGCAATGGGCCTGGTCTACAAGATACACTACGCGACCAAGGTACCCATGTACATGTCAAAATACTTCCCAAAGGTCAGTGAATACCACGATCACAACACCAGAGGGAGCTCCACAAATCATGTTAAACCCAGATTCGGCTCAAACAAGCAGTGTTAATTTTGTTGACTAAATTGATGACGAAAGATGTTCGTCAACAAAGGTTTTTTTCATGACGACAACGAGACGTGACGTCACGTTATTAAATACCATGTGACGCTAACGAGACTAAATTGTTTATTAAATATCGTTGACCACATCTGAGCACACAAAAATGTAATTTACAAAAACCAGGACGAAATTTCTCTTCATGTATGTTGATATTGTTGACTAAAACAAGACGAGACAAACTAATTATAACTTTTCTTAATGCCATCGTCCCGACAGAACAGTGTGACGGCTGACGGGAGCTCTGTGTTATTAGCATTAGCCTGGAGCTATTTGAAAAGCTAGTTTTAGCTGAACGTTACCTTGGATAAAGTTGGGACTATTCATAATCCAGCTGCAGACCTGCAAGCAAAGTACAGCAAGTTGGCAAAGGAGTATTCCAAGGTAAATCACTTATTCACCACATTGTGTGTATTTCCATCTAGCTCGCGTTAGCTAGTGGCTAACCTAGCTCACGCTAACGTGGCTAACTGATCGAACTCTCGCACACAATTAATGACATAATGCAGACAGCCATACCGGTGACAATGTTTAGCTTTTAGTGCCAAATGATAAGAGTCTGAGGCGGAGTGGGCGGCTACGTGGCGTAGTGGGCAAGGCACTCGCCACGAAATGCTGGAGACGCTGGGCTTGTCAGTTCGAGCCCAGCGCTCCACATTTGCTTTCAGTTTAGCTGGTCGTCCGTACTAATACACATTGGCCGTATTAGGGGGTGGGAAACTGATGGGTGGGGATCGGGCGTTGTGGACAGCGACTCCTACAGGTCGGTTGGTGCGCCTGCGCAGTAGAATCAGGAAGTGTCGGGGGCAGCGTGAGCCTCCCACGCGTTACTACTCGCCACTGAGAGATCGAGCTGCGCAGGTGAAAAGATGCGACTGCTGTTACCTCAAGTACCGGAGGGGACTTGTGCTATGTATGACTTAGTCCACATTGCAGCCGGCTTGTGGGAGGCAAGAAACAGCGTCCGTGACAGGGGAGGGTTGAATTGGATGATACGAAATTGGGATGGGAGAAAAATATAGAAAAATGGGAGAAAAAGTGGATACAAAAAAAAAAGAGTCTGAGGCGGAGTCTCAAAAGAGAATGTTGAATATTTATTTTGCATTAAAAATCACAACAGATCCTCTGCTAGGAGCTAACTGAACCGGAGCCTTCTGGATAGGAAGTGCGCAACAATGTTTAACGTCCGTGTGGAACCAATGTACCAACAACCATTCCGTGGGTGAACTCATTGAGCTTAGTTGTCAATTAATGATACTAATACTCATCTATACAATCACCTGTTGTTGAATAAATACCATTACTTTCTAGTTATTACTAAAAAACAGTATATATAAAACAGTAGCTGTAAAAATTAAAAGAAAAAAAGTTTTATAATTTATATAATATACAGTATATATATTTTTTTATGTATGCACTGGTATCGGATCAGTATAACCAGACCTAGACCACCTCTAACTCTAACCCCTAACCAGACCTAGACCACCTCTAACTTTAACCCCTAAGTTAGGGTTGTGAAGTGGTCTAGGTCCGGATAGGGGTTAAGAGTTGGTCTAGCCCTTTACATCCATCTATCTAAATAATAATAATAAATTATAATGAATGCTTAACTACCCCTAAGTTACCCTAACCAGACCTAGACCACCTCTAATTCTAACCACTAACCAGACCTCTTCCATGTGGCACTTTAACACTGACCTCAGAATGTGATTTTATATAATGTTTTTATGCAAGCAGATTGCAATCAGTGTGTACTACTACTAGTACTACTGTGTGTTCTGTTTACTTAGTTTACATATCCTGTTATAGAATAAACCGCTGCCAGACACAGCAGAGAGAGAGAGGACAGACATGACAGAGAGGACAGACACAGCAGAGAGAGGACAGACATGGCAGAGAGAAAGGAAAGACACAGCAAACAGAAGACAGACAGAGTTCAGCGTCGTCTCTCTGGTCAGAAACAACATCACCACATCCGTAATGCTCTCTTTGATGCATACATTGGACCATGTCTACACCAACATATACTGTATAAACAAGATGAAAGTTTTTCTGTGGTCTACATCCCCTTAACAATTGTGTGTATTGAGCTGTACTGTACCCATTCTGCAATCTGTTAATAAAGTTTTCAATCAATCAATCTATCAGCAACAATACATTGGACCATGTCTACACCAACATAATACTGTAGGAGCAACAATACATTGGACCATGTCTACACCAACATATACTGTAGGAGCAACAATACATTGGACCATGTCTACACCAACATATACTGTATAGGAGCAACAATACATTGGACCAGGTCTACACCAGGGGCGTATTTGACGCCGGGGACGGCGGATAGTGTCCCCCCCACGTTTTACCGTCCAAAGAGCTGAGTCTGACTACCTGTTCTATAATATTATGCAAAGAGCAGTAGATGGGGGTCGCATTCTTGCCCTGCAAGGGCCAAGTACCCACTCGCTAAAGTACTTGTCTTTGCATAATAATAGCTCGGGTCGTCAGCCTAGGTGTGTGTTAAAATACGTCAAACATATTGTTTACACTGTCTTTCTTCTATTATAACCCTCCCAAATCATATTCAGAAAGTATCACAGAGACTTCTATTGACCAAGGAATTAGTTATTATTTCGCGGTTTATTCACATAACGTTATATTGTTTACACTGTCTTTCTTCTATTATAACCCTCCCAAATCATATTCAGAAAGTATCACAGAGACTTCTATTGACCAAGGAATTAGTTATTATTTCGCGGTTTATTCACATAACGTTATATTGTTTACACTGTCTTTCTTCTATTATAACCCTCCCAAATCATATTCAGAAAGTATCACAGAGACTTCTATTGACCAAGGAATTAGTTATTATTTCGCAGTTTATTCACATAACGTTATATTGTTTACACTGTCTTTCTTCTATTATAACCCTCCCAAATCATATTCAGAAAGGCACACACACAACATATTCCAGTTAACGGTATATTTTTTTAATGATTCGTTATGGCGTAATCAATACTTCCATGCGTATAAATTGCGTTCGCAACCTCCGTGTTTTGGGGGTAGTCATCAGAAACCTCGGATCCGGGATTCGCTCCCATCCGTCGGGCAAGAACTGTGGGTTTTCAGCCTCTCTCTCTGGAGCTTAACGGAGTTTCTGGAGGAGTTTCTGGAGGAGCTTGTCGCGGCTCATGCGCATGCGCACGCTCAACCAATCAGAGAGGGGCTTCGCTCAACCAATCAGAGAGGGGTCTGCAGAAATAGAGTTCAACCAATCAGAGAGGGGTCTGCAGAAATGCGGCTACGGGCCCTAACCCCCCCCCCCCCATCGACGTCACTCGCCACGCCCCCAAATCTGTCCCCGGCACACATTGAGAGAGAGTTACGCCAGTGGTCTACACCAACATATACTTCCTGTGTATCACTTGTGCCGCCGACTCAGATTCCCCTAGGTTAAAAAATAAATACGCAATTTAAATCAGAAAATGTTCCATGTTGACTATTTCTGACTTTCTGAAGTTTTTTTCCATTAACTAAAAATAGACAAAAATGTCATCTGTTTTCGTCGACTAAATCTAGACTAAAACAAAAAAGACAAAATTGAGACAAAAACTGACTAAGACTAAAATGCTCAGACATTTAGTTGACTAAAACTGACTAAACGAAAAATAAATGAAGATGACTAAATATGATGAAAACGAAAAAGGAGCACTTGACACACGACTAAGACTAAAACTAAAATGAAAATAGCTGCCAAAATTAACACTGCAAACAAGGGACTAAACACATTTCGCAATTATGCCACATCAATGTGGAACGCCCTACCCAAAGCTGTAAAGGAATGTGAATCACTACCCACTTTCAAAAACACTCTCAAAGAACACCTACGGGAGACTGCAATTCGAAACTGGCCCCTACAAATGTCCTAACCCAGTTGTACAGTAAATGACCAAGTATGGCTTTGTCAGTATTCCAATGTACAGTGTGCCCCCCCCCCCCTACCCAACCCCCCCCCCCCCCCCACCTCCAATGTACAGCCCCCACCCAACCCACCCAACCTCCCCCAATGTACAGTTTCTACGTCAAATGTATACTTTTTGTATCACAAACAATACTGTATTTGCAAATCTGATATGTCATAAATGTATAGATGTAGCAGTACTGTCTATCTGTATGTCATGTATGTCATATATGTTATGATGAATTGAAAATGGGGGACCCTGATGTAAACAAGATGAAAGTCTTTCTCTGGTCTGCATCCCCTTAACAATTGTGTGTATTGAGCTGTACTGTATTGTACCCATTCTGCAATCTGTTAATAAAGTTTTCAATCAATCAATCAATCAATCAATGATCTCTGGGCACCAGCTGAGCTCCACGTGGCCTTGTTATGAAAAACACCAAACACACGCGCCGCTTCTGACGGAGGAGTTGTGACGTCGGCGCGTGACTCCGGACGTGTTCCCCCGGAAGAGGTCAACATGGCGGCTCGCTGCATGTGAAGAGGACGACACCGGCTTTATGCGTCAAGAACATGTACAAAACACCATGTAGGAGACTGTCCGGTAATCGCATCTAATATATTATTTAGAATTAGCACGCGGTTATCTTTTAAACATTGTTTTAATAACCCAGTGCTCCCAAAACAGCCTATTGGGCTAGCACGTTGGCTAACAGCTAACCCAGTCTAGCCGACTAGCTGTGTTATTTGAGGTGGCTGCTAGCAGTGAGTGACCTTAGAGAGAAGTCACCTGCTTTTACACAAATACAGTCCTCCTTTAGTTATTGGTTTTAGTATTAAAGTGTGATCGTTTCTAGCGTCAACGTCTGTAGTATCTATACACCGACAGCTATACGACTATGTGTCATTGGTAGCAAAATGCATACAGCTAACGTTAGCTGAAGTCTGACTATCTGTATTACCAGTCAAACAATATCCTTAACGACCAGGTGTATTTTGACGTAATGTATGTGACTTGACATTGGTGTACTCTTGATATTTGCCCCGGAGAGCTCGTATTGTTTTGGGTTGGGGTCATTTTCTCCTTGCAATGGTTGCTTTGTAACTTGGGACCTAAATGAGTATCCCTACCTTTTTACTAAGTGTATCAAGTGGGACTCCCTGCTTAACCTGGAAACAACACAATAGTATTCGTGTC
This sequence comes from Notolepis coatsorum, assembly GCF_963971535.1. Lineage (NCBI taxonomy): Eukaryota > Metazoa > Chordata > Actinopteri > Aulopiformes > Paralepididae > Notolepis > Notolepis coatsorum. The sequence continues at coordinate 55,697,829 of NC_140179.1, read as the reverse complement.
ATATATTGGGTGCCCACTGTAATACAGAGTAGTGAAGCTGTGTCCTCCTTACCATCCAGTCGTGATCTGCCTGAGGACTTAATCTATTCCAATTTGCTCCCCAAATTCACCATGGACAGTAAAGCCACCTTTGCCCCAAATACCCAAGGGTTTAGTCGCAACGACCAGTGTTAATAAGCGTTCCTCTCACGTCTTCCCTTTAGGTCTGGTGGTTGGTGCCAGTGTTAATAAGCGTTCCTCTCACGTCTTCTCTTTAGGTCTGGTGGTTGGTGCCAGTGTTAATAAGCACTCCTCTCACGTCTTCCCTTTAGGTCTGGTGGTTGGTGCCAGTGTTAATAAGCACTCCTCTCACGTCTTCCCTTTAGGTCTGGTGGTTGGTGCCAGTGTTAATAAGCACTCCTCTCACGTCTTCCCTTTAGGTCTGGTGGTTGGTGCCAGTGTTAATAAGCGTTCCTCTCACATCTTCCCTTTAGGTCTGGTGGTTGGTGCCAGTGTTAATAAGCGTTCCTCTCACGTCTTCCCTTTAGGTCTGGTGGTTGGTGCCAGTGTTAATAAGCGTTCTTCTCACGTCTTCCCTTTAGGTCTGGTGGTTGGTGCCAGTGTTAATAAGCGTTCCTCTCATGTCTTCCCTTTAGGTCTGGTGGTTGGTGCCAGTGTTAATAAGCGTTCCTCTCACGTCTTCCCTTTAGGTCTGGTGGTTGGTGCCAGTGTTAATAAGCGTTCCTCTCACGTCTTCCCTTTAGGTCTGGTGGTTGGTGCCAGTGTTAATAAGCGTTCCTCTCACGTCTTCCCTTTAGGTCTGGTGGTTGGTGCCAGTGTTAATAAGCGTTCCTCTCATGTCTTCCCTTTAGGTCTGGTGGTTGGTGCCAGTGTTAATAAGCATTCCTCTCTTGTCTTCCCTTTAGGTCTGGTGGTTGGTGCCAGTGTTAATAAGCACTCCTCTCACGTCTTCCCTTTAGGTCTGGTGGTTGGTGCCAGTGTTAATAAGCGTTCCTCTTTTGTCTTCCCTTTAGGTCTGGTGGTTGGTGCCAGTGTTAATACGCACTCCTCTCATGTCTTCCCTTTAGGTCTGGTGGTTGGTGCCAGTGTTAATAAGCGTTCCTCTCATGTCTTCCCTTTAGGTGTGGTGGTTGGTGCCAGTGTTAATAAGCGTTCCTCTCTTGTCTTCCCTTTAGGTCTGGTGGTTGGGGCCAGTGTTAATAAGCGTTCCTCTCATGTCTTCCCTTTAGGTGTGGTGGTTGGTGCCAGTGTTAATAAGCGTTCCTCTCATGTCTTCCCTTTAGGTCTGGTGGTTGGTGCCAGTGTTAATAAGCGTTCCTCTCATGTCTTCCCTTTAGGTCTGGTGGTTGGTGCCAGTGTTAATAAGCGTTCCTCTCATGTCTTCCCTTTAGGTCTGGTGGTTGGTGCCAGTGTTAATAAGCGTTCCTCTCACGTCTTCCCTTTAGGTCTGGTGGTTGGTGCCAGTGTTAATAAGCGTTCCTCTCATGTCTTCCCTTTAGGTCTGGTGGTTGGTGCCAGTGTTAATAAGCGTTCCTCTTACGTCTTCCCTTTAGGTCTGGTGGTTGGTGCCAGTGTTAATAAGCGTTCCTCTCTTGTCTTCCCTTTAGGTCTGGTGGTTGGTGCCAGTGTTAATAAGCGTTCCTCTCTTGTCTTCCCTTTAGGTCTGGTGGTTGGTGCCAGTGTGAACCTGCAGTTAGTCAGAAAGGTTCCTGTGAGTCCTCGCAGACTTCTTCATCTCTACAGGAGAGACCCTTCAACATGGATCACCTACCAGCATTTTAATTTCCTGAAACGCCAGGTAAGCTAAGGCTTTCATTGGCCTCTTAAATTGAACATCAGGATTTTCGCTAGAAAGAAAATAGTGCCGTTTCACATGTCTGGGAAAATAATATAAGATATTCCTTTATTGATCCCTTTGGGAAATGCGGGTGTCATAGCACATGCATTAAAGCATTCCGTCTCAAGACGGATTTCCGTCAATTTGATTGGGGAGATCCGTCCATTTGATTCGCAGTCTGACGGAAGTATTTGCATGATTTGTAGATGCATACAGATTGAAACAAAATTGAGCCAATCAGAGGCGCCAAATATGGAAAAGGGCTTTTTTTTCCTATCGCGCCAAGCAGTCATCATCACTCAGCGACTCGAGAGACAGGTCGACTTTTTTGCAGCCTCACGCGTCAACTGCTTGTTTACCAACGTCACAGCCACCACGCTGCTTGCACTCGCTGCTATATACCGATTAGCTAACGTTAGCTTAATAGCGTCTGTTAAATGGAAGGAGTAAGCCGGCCACTAAAAAGAGAACCCACCGCGGGGTTCTCAGATGAAAATGATCAGCGGGACCACCTAACAAAAAGTTTCGAGAGGAGAGGACGTTTGAAGAGACTGGCTAGGCAGCGCTACTGGGGGCTGTAGTGGTGAGTTAACTTGTTCCGTGTGCCGCAACGATGTCAAAAAGAAAAACAGAAACAACACGTTTGTCATTGTCGTGTTACTTCACAGTACAATATGTGAGTCCCCTGCTGTGGTTGTGAGTATACGTTTATTAGCTTAACTCCGTAGCAACATCACACAGGTGTATCTGTAGTCAGTCTCCTCCCCACCGTATATATTCTCTCTGTCAGGATCTATGGGTAACATTACTGTATATTTGCATATCGTATATGTCACAAATGTAACAGTACTATATACCTGTAGTATGTCCCTATGCCATAAATGTCATGATGTCAATGTCATGCATGTCATAAATGTCACTGAATTGAAAATGGGGGACCCTGATGATGTAAACAAGACAAACGTCTTTCTCTGGTCTGCATCCCCTTAACAATTGTGTGTATTGAGCCATACTGTATTGTACCCATTCTGCAATCGGTTAAATATTGATTGATTGTTATAACGGATTGCAGAATGGGTACAATACAGTACAGCTCAATACACACAATTGTCAAGGGGTTGCAGACCAGAGAAAGACTTTCCTCTTTACATCAGGGTCCCCCATTTTCAATTCATCATAACATATATGACATACATGACATACAGATAGATAATACTGCTACATCTATACATTTATGACGTACCAGATTTACACAGTATTGTTTGTGATACAATAAGAGTCTAAAAAAGAGAGCATATACATTTGACGAAGAAACTGTACATTGGAGGAGGTTGGGTGGAGGGGGGGGGGGGACTGTACATTGGAGGTGGTTGGGGAGGGAAGGGTTGGGTAGGCGGGGTGGGGGGGTAACTGTACATTGGATTATCGACGAAACCGAAACAAGTAGGCTCCCTTAAAACGCCAACGCTATTAAAAAGAAATACAGTGGAGGTTAAAATAAGAATATGACTTGGCCTGAAAAAAATTTCAGTCAGGAGATTTTTTTTGCTTTAATCCCTGCATAGCAGCATGGGGGAGGGGAGGTACAGGTATGGGCAGGGTAATAGAAGAAATACATAAATATAGACAATAAAACTACATCTGAATATACTAGGGCTGACCCCTATTAGTCGATTAGTCGACTAATCGGTCGAAAGGAGCCGTAGTCGACTGGCCAACCTCTTAGTCGATTTTTTTTTATTATTTAAAAAAAAAACTTTTTTATCATTCTTTCCAAAAGAAACGAGGCCTAGAAGCGTGGCTAACGCTAATGGCACGCATACCAGAGACTAACTGCCTACGAAAACAGAGGCACTGAAAGAGGATTTCACCCGTCTAATGAACACACTAGACAAATATCAAGATGTATCCATCAGTGGACCAATTGCATGCTTTTGCAGAGGACAAGAAGCCTTCAGTCTACTCCTTCAGACATTAAGCACAGCCCAAATGGAATGATAAACAATATTTTTTTTTTTTATTATTATTAAAAATAATTAACCATGTAATTCATTGATGCTATGCTATGGTAGCTGCATTCCAATGCAACAAACCTTTCGTGGTTCTGGGTGTTTTTTAGCAGACAATGTGAAAATATATATATTTAGCTGTTTCCTTCATATTTTGACCAATATCTCCCTGCAATTTACCCCTCCCTCCATCATATAGCTTTCGTCTGGCGCATCTTACTGTTCACCAGTTGAACCCACACAAATGACAACAGACACAAAGGATACTTTAACGAATTCCATATAAATCAATACTGATGCAGGCGGCTTGGTGAGGATGCATATGGAGCGCTCCTGGGCAGCTGCACTCAGCGCACACACACAATATGACATATCTATTGCTGCTGGAAGATATCACTGATCGTGCTTTTTCATTTTTCGCTTTTCTGGGTCGCCTTGTACCCGTATTGACAATACTAAATAAGATGTCTTGGTCCTGTCCTGTGCACACGGTCCTCAAAAGGGTCAGCACAACTCGGAAATGCAATGCTTAGGCTCCTTATAAGGAGCTGGCGAGGGGTTTCTGTATGCAAATTCAGGTGTACGAGAACGCGCTTTCAATTTAAGAATGAGTGACGTTCTTCATTCAGCTGCAATCTTTTTGGCCAGTTACGAGAACCTCTCCACACGTTCAGGTATCCGGAGGAGGACTATCGTAGGTTTCCTCTTAAGAACTTCTTACAAGGTTTTTTACCAAGAAACTCACGAGAATGTCAGTGAATGAGGTCCAATGTCCCTCTCTGCATCTTATCCAAATAGCATAGTTACACACATGAATCATCAATTCAAGCTGCACAATAAATTATTTAGTTGTCAGTCAGATCAATTGATACAAAAGTAGGCTACTTCAAAACATAGCTTCAAACGCATAAAATCCATCACTATCATCATCACTGTCTCAGCTATATGGCTCCTTTTGAGTCCTTTCATTTATATTATCTGGATTGTCCTCAACATCCACAAGTTCCAATGCTTGTTGAACATTACACTTCTTTTCATGTCTTCATTCTATTATAAAACCAGGGACACGCTCTTCTCTCTATCCTCTGTTATACGCAAGCAGCGCGTGTCTGTCTGATGGCCGATCTGCAGAGTGCACTGGAGTATAGAGAAACCATAGGAATTTTCCATTGGTTCTCCCAGCCAATGTGACCATTCCTAGCATTTCCATTGGCTAAAAGCTCAGTGACATATATACAGCGGATTGATTAGTCTTCATTCGAAAAAGAAAAAATTCCATCTAGATATTTCAAGATTCTAGGCCTTTCTTCTGCGGCCTGTGGGCGACAGAGAGATAGATACAATAAATGTTGACGGAGAGAAGAGTATCTCATGATTGAGATGCAATTTAAAGCGAGTCTTTTTGATCAGAAATGGTTCCAAAGATATTTATTGTTTTGCAAAACATGTTTAGTGTTGTGTGGGTGTGACACTTTGTTTTAGACGAGGGTTAAATCAATCGCGTCATACTAAAACCTTTTTGCCGCTTGATACAAAACAAAAAGTCACATCTAGAAGAAAGCTCCATCTGAAAGCTCATTTCTCAGTCTGATTTAAATGTGCTATAGATAACATTTCTACGTAGAGTAATCATTTTTAAGAAATAATATATCCACAGAGCTTTCAGAAAGGTGCGGTATAAAAGCTTGTCAAGAGCCAATTGCGCAGTCGTTCAGTATTGACATTACTAAATGAGATGGCGTGCGTGTGTCTGCTCGGGCGCTGAGGCTGCCTCACTAAGCCTATAGGACTATAAACCAACAATAAGTTATATCATAGAGAAGAAGACAGTATGGCATATTAATACAGTATATTCCACTATACAGTAGCTATATCCATGGCGATCGGTTTAGTTATTATTTATTTAGTTTGCAGTGTGTGTAATGCTCATAATGCCTCATTGAATCAGGACTATAAATCGTAATTGCTAATGAAAAAAAAATTGTGGTATTTATTATCATTATAATTATTTAATTCCACGGATGTCTGTAGTATCGGCAATCCCCAATGACTTGTCCCAGAGAAAGCTGTTGAAAACAGGGCGCACACCGGTCTGTCCGACTTACGACTGCCTTTTTCGAGTTCATAAATCTTACAAACAATTTACAATATGAAGCCGTTATAAATATAAATAAATACATTTATATAAATAAATATGTAAATCGAGTTATGAAGGAATTCCTTGGTAACTTTTACATATGTCTGTTCGAGAACGAGGACCAACGTTCTTAACCTAATATTAGTCACTTCAGCTTGGACTTTGTGTTTTGCTTCCTCAGTATGTCACCAAGATCAACAACGAGCTTCACCAGCGAGCCGTCCCCAAGCGCTCGCCCGTCCTCACCGCGGTCGACGACGGAGACGACAGCGTCGTCAGGCGGGTACAGCGCGTCCCGACCATCGACCCGGCCGTCTTGGACCTCTCCTCGCCACAGCCAGAGGATGTACAGAGCGGGGTGGCGAAACAGCCTGTGGTGTCCGCCTTAAACCCTCCCACCACCACCACTGCTACTGCCACCGCAGAGAGTGCGTCACAGACGGAATCTGTGTCCGGGACGACGGCGGAGGATGGTACAGAGAACGTGTTGCAGAGAAACTCTGCGTCCGTGGCGGCGGCGGTGGTGGAGGACGGGACACAGACTCCCCACGTGCAGGTGGAGAACGATCAGGCCAGGGAAGCCCGTCTGGAGAGACAGTGGAAGGAGCTAAAGGTTGACCTGTCGGAGCTGCCGGATGTCTACGCCAGACTGGCCAAGATCAAACTCACAGGTTAGTGAGCCGAGAGGAGGGTCCGAGGGCTGAAGCCCAGCAGGGGTGGGACCCTAAGGCCAAAAAAACGGGAAATCAATTATTTAGAATAAGTTAATCAGTTTCTTATATCAATATTTTTGTATTAAAGGATAACTCCAACATTTTGGGAAATTAGCTTATTTAACATCTTCCCTGGAGTTAGACAAGAAGATACATACCTTTTTTGTCTCTGTGCGTGCATTTAGCTTGGGGAACAGACGCTCCGTTAGCATAGCTTAGCTTCATCACTGGAAGTGAGGCGGGACAGTACCCCGACGTTCCCTACAGGTTTGTTGATATTCTCATTCCTTCAAAGGATCTGAACCGATTGAAGTTTATGGATACCATGACTCAAAATCCTCTTACCTTGACGATTAAAAGCCTCCCCAATTTAGAAAACAGTAATCCAATGGCTGGTATTGATATACTGCACGCTAACGGAGCTAACCAGCAACCGGACACTCAAGCAGATAACGAGAGCAATGACTTCCTTTCTGGGGGGTTTCAAAATAAAAGAGCGACGTCTATAGCAGCGGAAAACGTTTATTTTGTACATTATCTAACGTTAACACGAACCTAAACTAACGTTACAACTAACCTAAAGTTAGTTTAGGTTCGTGTTAACGTTAGATAATGTACAAAATAAACGTTTTCCGCTGCTATAAACGTCGCACTTTTATTTTGAAAACCCCAGAAAGGAAGTCATTATATTTGCTTTACACATCCTGTAGCTCCGGTTAGCTCCGATTAGCTCCGAGCGTCCACTAGTTAGTAGTATATTATCAATACCAGCCATTGGATTACTGTTTTCTAAATTGGGGAGGCTTTTAATCGTCAAGGTAAGAGGATTTTAAGTCATGGTATCCATAAACTTCAATCGGTTCAGATCCTTTGAAGGAATGAGAATATCAACAAACCTGTAGGGAACGTCGGGGTACTGTCCGGCCTCACTTCCAGTGATGAAGCTAAGCTATGCTAACGGAGCGTCTGTTCCCTAAGCTAAATGCACGCACAGAGACAAAAAAGGTATGTATCTTCTTGTCTAACTCCAGGGAAGATGTTAAATAAGCTAATTTCCCAAAATGTTGGAGTTATCCTTTAAGCTTGTAATACGCAAGGCATTTCTAAATTAACTACCGGTAAATATAATAGAAATTGATGGAATATGGAACAGAATATTGGACAGAATATTGGACAGAATATTGGACAGAATATGGAACAGAATGGGCGGCTAAGTGGCGCAGTGGGCAAGGCGCTCGCCACTAACACAGGAGATGCTGGGTTCGAGCCCAGCTCTCGGCGTTGCTTCCGGCTTGGCTGGTCGTTCATACTAATACAATTGGCAGTATTAGGGGGTGGGAAAGCCGGTGGGTGGGGATTTGACGTTGTGGACAGCGACTCCTTCAGGTCGGTTGGTGCGCCTGTACAGCAGAATCAGGAAGCAACGGGGGCAGCGTGAGCCCCCCACGCGTTACTCCTCGCCGCTGAGAGATCGCACTGTGCAGGTGAAAAGATGCGACAGCTGCCTCTTTGTGTACCGGAGGGGACACGTGATGCAAGGCTTTGTCCACATTGCAGCCGACCAGTGGGAGGCATGGTCTAACAACGTTCGAGACAGGGGAGGGGAAAATTGGATAATACGAAATTGGGATGGGAGAAAAATAGAAAATGGGGAGAAAAAGTAGATAAAATATATATATATATATGGAACAGAATATTGGTCAGAATATAGAACAGAATATTGGACAGAATATTGGACAGAATATGGAACGGAATATGGACCAGAATATTGGACAGAATATGGAACGGCATATTGGACAGCATATGGAACATGATATGGAACAGAATATTGGAACAGAATATTGGACAGAATATCTTACCACTCTCCAGTGTGGCCAGATTCTGACCGCAGGCCCTAGTTTTGGCATCCCTGTGCTAGTGTTACATTTGTATTGTATAAAATGTGTGTAATGGTTTAGTTTTTCCACAACATGTATCCTACCCATACAAGCACGTACATAAGATGTCGGCAGACAGGAAGTATCAAAGCAGTGTTTTCCCTAGGATTTTTTTTCAGGGGGGGTGGTAGGCCCCCAAAACTACTAGTGTTTTCACAGGGCGCGCGTGTGTCACGGATACGTGGTGTCAACAGTGTCGTCATAGACGCACGCAGTAAGGCGGTTAGTATCAGTGCATTTCTCTACACTGAGCTGAAATGAAACGATTGCACATAAATTAGGTAAATAAATATTAACAAGGTGATTGATTGAATGAAAATTGTATTAACAGATTGCAGAATGGGTACAATACAGTACGGCTCAATACACACAATTGTTAACACATTGACGACCACGGCTTGCAGTGTAATATATGGCTGGAGGACAACGCTTTGTCAACAAACCGATGTACTTTCTAACAGCTATATATATACTTTATAGTAGGGATGCCCCGATCACGTTTTTTGCCACCGATACCGATCACCGATCGTCGTGAGCCATATCGGCCGATACCGATCCGATACCGATTGTTTTTGATTAAAAAGAAATTAAAAATTATTTTATATAAAAAGTTTATTTTTATTTTTTTTATATAAAATATATATATTATATAATTAGACTTGTACTTGTATTATCTGCGAGACATCGCCACCACGCAACAAGTCAAAATGCTCACTATCTGCAAACAGCTCCACTGTCTGTGTGTACTCTAGTAGCCTCCAGCTCCAAAAAGGATTCTCCGGCGCTGCAGCGGGACCCCATTGGTAACGTTAAGTGCTTTGGTCATTTCACATTCAGCAAGCCCTCAGCTCGAATACGCATTAAATCAATGTTATAAGACATTGATATCAAGAGCTATCTGTAGCTACTGCTAGCCGGCTAGATGACGTTAAGACAGAACTTTAGTTCAATGGGACATTTCGTTTTGAACAGTAAACTAACGCAAGCTAACGCAAGCTAACTGAGGTATGAACATGAACTACTAGACTTTCTGGATCATTTGTTGATATCAGGAGCTATCGGTAGCTAGCCGGCTAAATACCGTTAGACAATGCCTACTAAACGTGAATAGTTGACTGGGTAATTTTGTTTAAACAGTAACGATAGCTAGGTAGCTAACGTTAGCGCAGGTCGAATGCACTACAGACTCGAGCAGAGGAGCCGCACCTCTTTGTTTACAAACTCTACACGGGGGCGGGCGGGGCTAGGGAGGAGGAGCAGCGGCAGTTTGCAGGTCGTGTGTGTCTGAGACAGACAGCGAGTGAGAGCTTCGCTTGATCGGTTTCCGCTATCGGCGAATATGACTAATTATCGGAATTCACAGATTGCATATTTATACTGAGTATCGGCCGATAACGATCGGTGGCCGATCGATCGGGGCATCCCTACTTTATAGTATTGCTATCTGTCCATTCTCATCGTCACTTGAGTGCATAAACCGTGCCTTCATAATGGCTTAAAGAAAATAAAAATCCATCGGTTGGTTGTCATTTTATAGCGCTGTGAATATAAGGTTTATCGCAGTTTTCGCCTAGTCTTTTTTCTGGGGAGCTAGATAATAGGCTAAAGGCTAGCCGCTAGTCACGTTATATTAAACGCCATTTCTGCTGTATATATACGAATGAAATAAAACAAACTTCGTAGCATCCGGACTATTACAGAGCATCTATGGATGAAATGGGGGCGGCGGGGGACGCCGATTACTATTATTGATTAGCAATACAGTGTGCGTTCAATTAGCCATTTTCACTGATCGATCACGTTGCGTTTTAAAACAATGTCCAATCCAGCTGTAATTTGGGGGAATAGTATCCTACCGTCAGCCCATGTGATCGCCGGCAGCATTTCGTCATTAGTCATCGGAATCTGGTAGATCGATATGTCCATTGGTTGATCATAAATCCCATTATTCCAGGCTGAAATCTGCGTTCGGTAACGGGATCAAAGATGGAGGGTGTTCGTTTGGGATCGAGGCTCATATGAAACGCCCACAGACAGTAAAAATAATATTTTTTTCAATCGCCCTCAATGATACTGCAGTGCGATGGCGCCCCTAAGCGGATCTGGCCGGTATTGCATGTTTCGAAAATCAAATATGCGGGTAGGTCCTGCAAGTCGATCGGGGACGTTAATAGCGTTATTAATATGGAATAAAACAATAACAACTTGCCATGAGTTAACTCGTGGCTCTGGTCCACAACGCATGGCACCGAAACATGAGTTAACTCGTGGCTGGTCCCTATAGTGTTAAGGGGATGCAGACCAGAGAAAGACTTTCGTCTTGTTTACATCAGGGTCCCCCATTTTCAATTCATAATGAATTGTAAGTAAGGGTGCAATTAGCACTGTGCAATCCATTCTTTGTGGATATAGCCCTGAGACTTGTTACCCACGATGCTAGTCAGTCTCGGAGTTGTCTCGGAATGGATTTGGCTTTTGTCTGTGTCTCCGTAGACCGTGCCGCACCACCGTTTTAATGTCTTAGTGAAGATTGATTTATATGAAAACCGATGTATGTATAATTTAGCTAGCTAGCCAACGTTACTGTGATTAAACCGGAAGTAACATATTTGCATTTCGATTCTTAATTTCGATTCTTAAATTTTTTTTTTTTTTTTTTTTACTTTGTTAATTAATACCCTAGTTACAGTAGTACAGTCAGCAACCAAATTAAACTATCAAGTCAACTGACAATGTGAATAGTATGAACAAAATTAAAGATACAAAAAAAAAAATCTCCTGCGAAATAAGCTGTGACCTGTTTTGACCGGCTGCACCTCAAAGAATCGGAATCGAGAATCGCTTAGAACAGGAATCGAAATGGAGAATCGGAACCGGAATCGTTCAAATCCAAACGATGCCCAACCCAAACCTTGTGCTACAAGATTTTGGCCTATGCTACAAAACTATCAACCTCTGTAGCACCAGTGCTATATGCAAAAAAAGTTTACGTACAGCCCTGACTGTAGGTAACATTCTTATGTAGATTCATCATAAAAAAAAAGCTTTTATAAAGGTGCAGAATACAAATATAGCTTCTGCCCCAAAACAATTATTGATTAATGACTATAATAAAAAAAAATATTGCGCATCCAAAAGGAATGTTGTTGTTGTTTACATGTTGTGTGCATGTATCTCCTCCCTACTTCCCATTTCCCCATGTGGAATGCACCTGATTGGATAAATGACATGCTGGTGCTCTAGTGCGACATCTAGTGGTTGAATATTATCTATAGCAGGGGTTCCCAAAGTCGGGGTCGCGACCCACAGGAGGGTCGCGAGCCGCCGCGGGGGGGGGGGGGGGGCTGGGTCGTCAGATGATTTCCAATTTTTAATTTTTTTTTTTCAAGCCACTGAACTTAGAAGCAGGCCAGGACAGTGTTTCTAGTTGCAGCAGCGCAATAGTTAGATAACCTAGGTGGGGAACAACCGGGAGATCACTGCAACTCACACAAGTTGGAGAACTATCTCTCTCTCTCTCTCTCTTGCTCTCACACACACACACAAAAGGAGCCGCATGTGATTGGTGGAGGCGGGACCCTTACAAAAAACTGTTGTTGCTAATCATTGACACATGCTAGCCTGTAATAATCCCCCCCAGAAAAATCTACTTTGCATTTGATATATTGCAAATATATGCCATCACACACACTGGCATTTAAAGGGTTAGAATTATAAAATGAATATGTGGTGTTATGATCAGGGCTGAAGTTGAATAAAAGATTGTATTATTTTCAATCTGACGTTACAAAAAAACTGAAAATCCATCAAAATCAGTGTTGTTGCTAATCATACATATGCTAGCCTGTTTTTTAACAATAATTTGTGATGCCATCACAAACTGGCATTTAAAGGGTACAAATAAAACAATGCCTGCACCAGAATGCAGGAAATGAAGTCTTTGTAACAAGAAATGTCCTGGTGGGGGACCCCCAGACCCCCTGCTTAAAAAGTGGCCTGACTGGGGCTATATTTTGCTCTATATTTCCTGGCCTGAATGATTTCCCCAGTCCGGCCCTGGTTAAAAGCCTCCAATGCTTATTAGTGTGTGTGTGCGTTTGAACGTGTGCATGTTTCAACCATACATTTCCATTTAGTAAAAAAAAAAAATGTAATGTAATAATTTTTTTTAAATAATTTTTTACCTCCTATAATAGTGGGGGTCGCGGCTCTCTGACCCCGTTATTTTTGGGTCGCGGCCTGAAAAGTTTGGTAACCCCTGATCTATAGCACCTTTAACAAAAAATATATAGATTTGTAGACTTATTTTGTCCTAGAAGATCATTATTTTTTTGGTGGTCCCTACTCCTAATTTCTTGCTCTTGTCTTTGTCTCTACGATCTCAGCGCTGGTGGTGGTGACTGCGGCAGCGGGCTATGCGATGGCTCCTGTGCCCTTTGACCCCGCCATCTTCTTCCTGACCTGCCTGGGGACGGGGCTGGCCTCCTGCGCGGCCAACTCCATCAACCAGGTCAGTTCACTCAGAGTCAAGAGGCTGAGTCGATGTTTATGAGTCGTTTCACATGAGGTCTCATCATATATAGTGTCTCTGCTAGTAGTATGAGCTTTCAGACCGACTGTGTCTGTGTTTATGAGTGTGTGTGGTCGTGTCTGTATCGATGCGTGTGTTTCTGTGTCCCCTCATAACACTAGAGACCAGTGATGCCACAGAAATAATCTGATTACTGATTACTGATTACTCCTTTAAAAAGTACCGGTAATCTAGTTACTTTACTGATTACTTGATTATCAAAGTAACTTAGTTACTTTGAAAGTAACTAGGTTACGAAGTCGTCGTAGTCCCCCCTGCTGCTGCCACAAGAATGACAACAGTTTTTATTTTTTTTAAATAATGCTTTATTGAAAGTGCATAATGTCATAAATCATGATTGGCTGCTCAGACAGGTCATCATGAGACGTCATCAGCCATCAGGCCATACTCCGGTCTAGCTGACTGTACCCCTGGGTCTCTTATCATCAGCATTATGAGATAGTAACTAAATAGTAACTCACAGCCACTTGGAAAAGTAACTGTAATCAGATTACTGGCTTGTAAAAAGTAACAAGTTAGATTACTATTTACTGAAAAAAGTAATCAGATTAGAGTAACTAGTTACTGGCATCACTGCTAGAGACCCCCAGTCTCTGTCAGCTGGGTGAAACTACTTTTGATTTTAAGATTTACACAACACAATAGTTACACACTTCACAATGATGTACACAAGTATTATTCAGTTAAATTATCCCCCCCTCTCTGCTGTTTGTCATCAGAATGATTTCAACACAGAAAAAGCTGGTATTTAACAGAAAAACCTGTCTCAAGTGACCAATCAACTACACAAAAGCCACATGCACAATGGCCACGCCTCCAGTCTCTGTCAGCTGGGTGAAACTACTTTTTATTTTAAGATTTACACAACATAGTTACACACTTCACAATGATGTACACAAGTATTCAGTTAAATGATCCTCCCCTCTCTGCTGTTTGTCATCAGAATGACAAATAACACTAGTACTCTGGGAAACCAGTCTTGTCAATAATGCATCCCCTCATAACACTAGTACTCTGGGAAAACCACAGTCTTGTCAGTGTGTCCCCTCATAACACTAGTATTCTGGGAAACCACCATTTTGTCAGTGTGTCCCCTCCTCTGGGAAACCACAGTCTTGTCAGTGTGTCCCCTCATAACACTAGTATTCTGGGAAACCACCGTTTTGTCAGTGTGTCCCCTCCTCTGGGAAACCACAGTCTTGTCAGTGTGCCCCCTCCCCTTTGAAAATAGCCATGGCAGTTTTTCCCCTTGCCTAAGTTTAGAGCATTATTTCACCCTCTTCCTGACCAGGTAGCATGACAACTAAGGTAGTTGGTACCAATGGATTCCTAGGGCTGTTTATTTTCCTATGCTACCAGTATCTTCACTCTAGCTTTAGAACTGAGCCTGCTACAGCCTCTGCAAGACCGTGCTGTCGGCTGCAGGTCTCTTTTGAGGTTTAAAGGGGGACGTTAAATGAGTTATTCAAATTCAACCAGCCTAATTCACTTTCCAACCGCAAAAAAATGTAGAACCTTGCATTGGTCTTGTCAGCTTGCTGTGAGAATTCAATTGCAATCCATGTAAAACAAAACTGATTTGATTATATTTTCTTTATTTGTTTTTTCAATTTACTTTAAGTTTAACCCCCCCCCCCCCCCCTGATCTTGTTTATTCTCTCTCGTGAGCTCTGTTTTCATTTTAGAGAGAAAACGAGGTCGTCTCATTTCACCGCTGGCCAAGATATCTGTTGGTATTGTAATGCGCGATGGATTTTCATTGCGCCATGTTACAAAAACATGGGAACTGGCTCTTTGTTGACAGACGCGCAAGCATCTAGAGTCGTCCTCATGTTGTTCTAGCAAATACTGCCGGGCCAACCCCCCGTTGGAACCGGTGAGCGAATTCCTCCCGAGCTACGCATCTGAAGAATGCATCAAGTGGAGAGCGGCGTAACGCTGTTATTATTCCCCCCTCCACCCCCCACCCCCCCCCCCACGAAAGATTTTTTTGAAAATAAAAAGAGGAGCGAGGACGTCCGGCCCGGACACTTAAAAAATGCCTCAGAATAATCAGGTTCCTCCGTCCGTCGGTTGACGTTCTTGGCAGGAATGCGCTCCGTGACTTAAGAATATTAGTTTAATGGGGTGACCTCTCCCTTCAGCCTTGTGCTGAACTCCACTTAGCAGTGTCCTTGGCCTGTAATTTGGCAAAGGCCCCTGATTACACCGCAGGTCCTTGCCCTCCCTGGGTCATAAAGCAGAAGCAGCACATCCCCCCCCCCCCCCCCTCCCTCCATGGCCTGACTCCATCAAGCCGAGTCCCAGGAACCTCCTCCCTCCTCCAACCACGTTCACAACTGGAGCAAAGCGCTCGACAACGACGTCATCCAGACCTACAATTTGTCCCAGCAATCATCTTTTTGTATCTGACCTCTCGTTCAGCTCGTTGGTTACTTAACCCCTTATTATGGCATCGCGTCAAAACGTGCCGCACATGGATATGAACGTTCGAATGTTTGCCTTTTTTTTCTTTTTATGTGTCTATTCATTCTGTTTAAACCAATGGGGTTTTTCTTCACAGTTGCAGATAAAGATTAGGCTACACTAATATTATAGTATTATGCTATTATAGTATATGACTCGTCATAAAAATGTAAATAAAACATTCATCATAAATGATGTAGCCTATCTGCATCCTCTGCGCTCCATCAAGACGTCACCATCACTTTCGTACTAACCGTGCCCTTATTGAATTATTTATGTGGACGAAACTGACAACTTATATTCATTAAAGAAAGTTGATTTAATAAAAAAATAAAATACTCTTTGTTTGAGGATTTTATTTATTTATACATTTTTATTTATTTATGATTACGTCATAAAATATGACGACAGACATTCGAAGCTTCATTTGAAAACTTCAATAGAAGCTTCGAATGTAAAAAAAAAAATGACATTCGGTACAGCCCTACCGCCCGAGCAGGAGTGTAAATATCCCAACAGGTATGAGAAAAATGTCCCACAACTACTTGGGGGCAGGTGGTGTCTGGGTGGCTCGCCCCCCGTGAGTTTCGGGAGTGCTGAGAGACTCGAGCGGTGCTCTACCCCCTGGGTGTTCCTTTATCTTACGGGCCCACCCCTCAAGTCAAGTCAGTCGCTGCTGACTGTCAATCTTCTGCACGCAGTCAGTCGGCCCGGGGCTGTAGGATACGATACGGCTCCCATCTTTCACTGAAGAAGAGGCCATTTTCCTTTCAACAACTGACCTCTCACCCCCCTCAGCTGTGAAGCCCCCCCCCCCCCTCCTGTTTTTTGTAGCCCAGGTCTCAGTTCAAGGTGAAGTTCAGGGGGGTTGGCGTTGGGAGCCGGGGTCAGGTATATGGGGTGTAACGTTACTCACAGCCTTCCGACTCCATACCGACTTCGACTTTTGAGGTCACGGATTTGATTTGCAATTCGTTTCGCGTTAGAATTCATTCATACCACAGAGGTCTAATTTAAAGATTACAATATATACACAGTACGAATCCGCTTCAAGGCCCTCGACCTAGCATACCGTGCGGCAAAGGGAACCGCTCCCGCCTACCTCCGGTCAATGGTCTCTAACTACACACCCTCAAGACCCCTACGCTCTGCATCTTCTGGCCGCCTCAGACCTACTCCTATCCAAGCTCCGGGAGGGTCATCAAAGAGAAGTCGCCTATTCTCAGTCCTTGCCCCACAATGGTGGAATGAACTACCCATCCCAGTTAGGACAGCCGAATCACGTCCAATCTTTCGCCGTCGACTAAAGACGCACTTCTTCAACCATTATCTGAATTAAAAAAAAAAAAAAAAAAAAAAAAAAAAAAAATCTAACCCTAACTAACCGTACTGTCATGCACTTGTCCTAATAAACTAACCTACACTGTAGCACTCAACACTTTGATGAACATTGTTGCTCAGCTGATAGAGTTGTGCCCTTCCTGATGGCTTGTCGTACAGAACTTGTAAGTCGCTTTGGATAAAAGCGTCAGCTAAATGACTAAATGTAAATGTAAATGTAAATGTACGTGGCTTGTGTTTGGCTCCGAATTTTTTTTTATTTCAAAGTCATAAACAATGAAAATGATCCCTAAACACCACGTTGATGGCAGGTACCAACTAGGGCTGACCTTCGAAGCTTTTTTTGGCAATCGAAGCTTCGGGGCCGAGCTTCGATTTTAATTCAAAGCTTTTTTTTTTTTTTTTTTTTTATCTTATGTTGTGGGACTTGTACAGCACTTTGGTAAACGTTGTTGTTTTTAAATGTGCTCTATAAATAAAGTGGATTGGATTAATTAATTAAGTAGCCCCTTTCGTGACTGTGACACAGCCAACAAGGTTTCACTCGGCTGTGTGATTTAATTCAAGGTGGATCGCTGTTGTCGTTTGAACAACTTCAGATTTCATGGGAACTACCAATCCCCCAAATCAAGAATGTTTAAGATGAATGAAGTAAGATTTTGATTATTTGAAATATGGCCTGTGTAGACTAAACTATGCACAGAATTATGTCAGTCTACAAGGTCCGGATTCTACATGGTCCGGCAATGTAGACCTTGTAGACTCCACTACAGACCAATTATCAGTGAATGTTCATGCATTTTTAAGAAGGGCTACTTCCACAAAAAAACAAAGAACTCACCAAAACATCTCTGTAGCACCTTATCTAAAGAGATTCATATTTATTTATGTATTGCATGCATTTCTACATTTTATTTCCTATTTTGTTTATTCATCCCAGTATCTTTCTTTCTTATGTGTGGAATTCTACAAGGCATGTACAGTAGGTGTATACCGGTATGTGTTTGAGGATGATATCCTTCAAACAGGCAATAGTGATGATATAATTTGGGCAGTGCTGAGCTGGGTTACTTTCCTCCAGTGTATTTGTCCCCCGGCCCCACCCGATGGCCCCATGCACACACACACAAATCGAAGTAAAAAAAAAAAATGTATTTATTATTTTTTTACTTCGATTTTTTTTTATGTTCGAAGCTTGTGCCATCGAACGAAGCTTTGAAGTATTTAAGACAGCCCTAGTACCAACCGTGCGGACCAGCAGTTAAAGAGAGAGGAATGACAGACCCAGGGAAGAGAACAAGAGGAGTACAGTTTTAAAACTGAAGAGGCATTACTTGTCATCACCACAGTAGGGCTGGGCGATATGGAAAAAATCTGGATCTGAATCTGGATCTTCAGATGCTTCCACAAATGTTCAATTGGGTTTAAGTCAGGTGATTTGACTGGGCCATTCCAACAAGTTGATCTTCTTTCTCTGAAACCAACTGCGAGTTTCCTTTGCTGTTTGCTTTGGATCGTTGTCCTGCTCGAAGGTCCGCCCACGTCTCATCCTCACCATCCTGGTGAATGGTAGCAGGTTCCTCTCAAGGATTTCTCTGTGCATGGCTCCATTCATTGTTCCTTCAATGATATGAAGTCTGCCAGTACCAGGAGAGGAGAAGCAGCCCCACACCATGATACTTCCACCTCCAAACTTCACTGTTGGGAGTGTTATTCGGGTAATGTGCAGTGCCATTTCTCCTCCAAACATGGTGTGTTGTGTGACAGTCAGAAAGTAACATTTTGGTCTCATCTGACCAGAGTACATGCTCCCAGTAGTTCACTGGCTTGTCCAAATGTTGTTTGGCAAACTTTAAACAAGCTTCAACATGTCTTTTCTTCAGTAGTGGAGTCTTGCGGGCTGAGCGAGCACAGAGGCCATGGCGGTGGAGTGCATTGCCTGTGGTCCTTTCTGTCACAGTTGTACCTGCTGCCTCCAAGTCTTTCTGGAGCTCTTTCCTAGTGGTCCTCGGCTCTCTGGCTACTCTTCGTATCCTTCTGACTCCCTTCTCAGACATTTTGCGAGGAGCACCTGTGCATGGCCGGTTGATGATGGAGTGATGTTGCTTCCACTTACGGATAATGCCCCTAATGGTGCTTACTGGAAGATTCTGAAGTTGTGAAATACGTCTTTAGCCAATTCTATTGTCATGATTTGCAATAATCTGTTTGTGAAGGTCTTGAGAGTTCTTTGCTTTTACCCATCATTTGATGTTTCTTGTGTGGCACCTTGGTAACAAAAAAATACATTTTATAGCCCATCAATATATTCTAACCCAGTTGACATTATTAGCACAGATAGGAGGTAGAGTTGCCTCCTAATTAGTTTTGGTTTTCAGCTATAGTTCCTTGCCTTTCCTTGCTGTGGTGTACTGCTTTTTCTTGGTGTGTCCAATAGTTTTTTCCTGTTTCATTCCACTTTATTACACATAACTTTATTTACATATGGACTTTAATGTTTAGATTTCTTGTCTGGATTTCTTGAGTTAATACCAAAGTCTGGTGGAAATTTCGCTTGAATACGCTCATTGGAAATACATTTACTGAACAAAATGTCGATGTGTTCAATACTTATTTCCCCCACTGTATTTATTTAAAAAAAAATGTTTTATCATTATTTATTGTCGGTCAACTGAGCCGATCAACGTTCTGAAGGATTATCTGAAGTGCCTATTTATGTGCAATACCCTTTGATTTGAATGATCCATTCTACTAAAAAGAATAACTGAATTGAACTGAAACTGGACATTTTAACTGAATTTAAACTGAAAAACAGAAAATAACTTTTGTGTTATTTTTTTCGGTCTTGAACAGTAGACTATTCGAAAATAATGATTTTGGTCAGTCATGCACATCCCTACACGGTACACCACAGTAACTCTGGAATATAAAGCCTTTTGACTCCAGACAGGGACGTACCCTTGTAACCCCTGGCTCTTGCACCCTTCCTAACTGTATCAGCCCCAGTGCCTGGTACAGTTTGATACATGTTGATACACTGTATTGGATTTATTATTATTGTATTTTTTTGTTGTTGAGATCATTAGAGCTGATTGGTTAGCGTGGGGCTGATGGGTGTGGCTAACGCAGGGGCTGGAGAGGGTAATGACTAATGAGCTAGTGTTACAGCGATGAAGGACAAATGGGCGTCCTGTTGAGTTGTTGTGTTTGAAGTGCTTTGACTTTGAAGTCTTAATGCGCTTTGGAACATTATAGGTTCAGCGACGCTCTCAAGTTCACGGTTTACAGATTTCAGATTTACGAGGTCAAATGGCAAAGTTAAGCGTATCAAAACTAAATGCAATTTGATAATGACGGCCAGGAGACCTTGACCGGGTACTTGGAGTTGATTTAATCGACAATTCTGTAGTAGTTTATTTGATAGGGACAGCACATGTTAATCATCAAGCACAAAAATTACAAAATGTAAACATGCCTGATTGTAGCAGATTGTAGTCCCTAATATAAGCAAGAGACGGCAAACGTCTTTCAAATAATTTGCCTGCTTAAGGTCAAATCACTGTGACAATCAATAATAAAAGCAAGAAACAAGTTACATAAACTAAATCAGATAAAAAATTATGAATGATAGAATTGCAGTCATTTTAAATCTAGTGCTGACCAGAGATGTGCTCATCATTTTAAATATAGTGCTGACCAGAGATGTGCTCATCATTTTAAATCTAGTGCTGACCAGAGATGTGCTCATCATTTTAAATCTAGTGCTGACCAGAGACGTGCTCATGGGCTAAGGAGGGGACAGCCCTACGGGGACCATGAGGGGGACAGCCCTACGAGGACCATGAGAGGGGGACAGCCCTACGAGGACCATGAGGGGGACAGCCCTACGGGGACCATGAGAGGGGGACAGCCCTACGGGGACCATGAGGGGGACAGCCCTACGAGGACCATGAGAGGGGGACAGCCCTACGGGGACCATGAGGGGGACAGCCCTACGAGGACCATGAGAGGGGGACAGCCCTACGAGGACCATGAGGGACAGCCCTACGGGGACCATGAGGGGGACAGCCCTACGAGGACCATGAGAGGGGGACAGCCCTACGGGGACCATGAGGGGGACAGCCCTACGGGGACCATGAGGGGGACAGCCCTACGGGGACCATGAGAGGGGGACACCCCTTTGGGGACCATGAGGGGGACAGCCCTACGAGGACCATGAGGGGGACAGCCCTACGAGGACCATGAGGGGGACAGCCCTACGGGGACCATGAGGGGGGGACAGCCCTACGCGGACCATGAGAGGGGGACAGCCCTACGGGGACCATGAGGGGGACAGCCCTACGGGGACCATGAGAGGGGGACAGCCCTACGGGGACCATGAGGGGGACAGCCCTACGGGGACCATGAGAGGGGGACAGCCCTACGAGGACCATGAGGGGGACAGCCCTACGGGGACCATGAGAGGGGGACAGCCCTACGGGGACCATGAGGGGGACAGCCCTACGGGGACCATGATGGGGGACAGCCCTACGAGGACCATGAGGGGGACAGCCCTACGAGGACCATGAGAGGGGGACAGCCCTACGAGGACCATGAGGGGTACAGCCCTACGAGGACCATGAGAGGGGGACCATGGGTCTTGGCAGGGGAGATAGTTGGGCTTCGTGTTAAGAGATGTGGTGCTGAAAAGCGTCAAAATCCCAGGGTTTCCTCATGAAGCCTCAAATGGTTTTCTGTAAGCAAACACACAGCTTTCTGTAAAGACATCCCCGTTGGCTTCGTGCTTCAACATTTTTCCTTCTCCTCGTATGCATGGCCTTGTGTTTCTAAGACCTTATGAAAGCAAAGCCTGAGATTCATCACCGCTCGCTCGCGCTGGTCTCTCTCTCTCTCTCTCCCTCACTCTCTCTCTCTCTCTCTCTCTCTCTCTCTCTCTCTCTCTCTCTCTCTCTCTCTCGCTCTCTCTTGCTCTCTCTCGCTCTCTCTGTCTCGCTCTCTCTGTCTCTCGCTCTTTCTCTCTCTCTCGCTCTCTCTTGCTCTCTGTCTCTCTCTCTCCCTCTTTCTATCTCTATCTCTCTCTCTCTTTTCTGAGGTCAGGAGTTTCTCTTTCGTGTGGCTTTGCAGTGACAGCAGGGGCTGCAGGTCCAAACACAAGCCAGAGCCGCTCCTCGCTCCCGCGTCCCCCCCCCCCCAACATGGTGACAGATCCGTGTGCATTTCGTCATAGTTTTAATTGGCGAGAACGAAGAGATTCAAATTAAATTTAAAAGTAGCTTCAGTGAAACCAGCCACCTGGTGTTGACTGGGTTTGAAGTAGGGAGACAGACTCTGGGCCTAGTGAGGGATTTTCTTTTCTCTTTTATAGGATTTATTTCTGCAGCATCAATGAATTGTACAGTCACGTCAAGTGTGTACATACAGAAATAAGCATTAGAGCGTATACAATCACACAGACACAGCATATAAAATCATAACAATAAGACGACGAGATCGGGGTAGACAAGAGCAAGGATAACAAATCAATTAAAATGCATACAACTTGATCGACAAAGGTTAGAGGCCAAGCCCTTAAACTCTGCAACAGAACAGATCATCTCGAGCTTTAACCTCTTAACATGCCGGCGGAACAGACGAAAGTCACGGCACTTTGCGAGCGTCTTATCGGCTCTGGGCTGTATTTTACGCCGAACATATTATATATAGAATTAAAGCCCAATTTTGTTGCCGTACGAATGCCACCCCACTCGACCAAATCCGTGCCTCGGTTCTCGAGTTACATGACGATATGTCAGGCGTGCAACTTTTGATGCGCAAGCGTCAGATTACCACCCCGGACTCCCGACGTTCTAGAACTGTCAATCATCCGCCGATTGTGAAAAGGATTGTTCAGGGTTCTAGCCAATGAGTGTAACTTTTCAATTATACCTCACGTGGGGGCGTCCGAATAAGGGATCTAGGTTAAAGCTGACGAGCGAAAACCAGAAGTGACATTTTTTTCGAATGAATCGCAGTGGATGGAGAAATGGAGAGCTTTTTTCTTGGCACACGGTTTACCTGGATCTCTCTAGAAGACTCATTTCTGAACAGAGTTTTATGAAATTTGGACCTGTACTACATAGGATTCAGGCTATGGATTTGATTTCAAGTTCAGCCCTATGTTACTCTATTTCATTAGCACTGAAAGTGATTTTCCTTTTTTGCATTAGTAACTTCAGAATGTTATCTTTCAAAAGAGCATGTGCTATAAGCATAAAGTATAAAGATACGCCTCTCAAAAAAAGTATTCAGTCCTCAAGTTCAAGTTAAATAAATGGCCGCTTTTCTGGGTGCATGTTAAGAGGTTAAGGACTGATGGAGTTCATTCCATGAGCTTAGGGGCACCATGGCGAAATGCAGATTTACCTTTTTCCGAGCAAACTCGGAACATACAAAAAAATATACAAGAAATTATATTCACAAAGCCATTTCATTTGAAGTCGGCAATCCTTTTTGTCTGCGTTTACACCACTGCCCTCACACAGACGACAAAGTAGTTGTTTGTTTGTGTTTGTTTGAAGAAGAATGTTCTTTTTTCCTCGCTCGTTGTAATTACACACACACACACACACACACACACACACAGAGGAGCCCCGGCCATGTCGTGTGACACATAATCACCTGTTGCTTTGGTCTCCGCGGTGACGTCCTTGTGATCCTTTGGCCGGGCGCCGCCTTGACACGCTCCGGCTCATCTGTCGCCTCTTTTGTGTCTCCTGAATAGAGCGACACGCCCTCCCCTGGCGTGTAAACCCATCTCTCTGCGCTCTGTGCTCGTCCGTTCAGGTTTTTCTTTTTTTTGTAAACGCTGAAAAAAAAACGGGGCAAGAAGAGCTTTTAGATGTTGTGCCAGATTTTCTCTCTCTCTCTGTTTTCTCCCTTTTCATCTTGAAGATTTAGTGTCACAGCGTCTGTGTGGTTAGGTTTGATCAAAGCCAAAGGGAGGGGCGGGGGGGCAGGGGGGGTTGTATAAGACTAATCAGACAAAAGCTTGACAGGTAAATCAAAGCAGCAGTAGATCGAGATCACTTCCTATGGATTCCTCCGGGCCGCCTGTAATCCCTTTTTTAAAGGTACTGTAAGTGGTGTTTTTTTTTGTTAAAATAAGTGTTATGTAGCTCTACATTCCGACAGCCATCGCTGAGTGTTTGGTCAGTACACAAGTTACAGTTTTATTTATTTCATGAAATCTTGCCAAATTTGCTGGCAGATTATTTTACTTGTTTCAAGCACATAAAAAAAGCAATGCCGGTAATAACAGTACAGTATTATAAAACCAAAAACGATCTGTACCGGTATCGGCCGATATGGCTCATAGACCATCGGTGATCGGTGCATCCCTAGTTGGAACATAATATACCGATCATATGCATTTGAATTTTTTATTGTAGCGTGTATAGGGACGAAATGCCAATGGATTAAGTATAATATGTGTTGCGGCCTATTACTAGCCTCCCAGGAATTACCCTAAACCGCTGCAAGAGCTGTGTGGCAGTGTTTAACCGTCGGTAGTGTGATAGTAAAGGGTTAACCTTCTGTAGTGTGGCAGTGAAAGGGGTAAATGCCTTTTTATAATGAGAAATAGTGCTTGGAAAAGTACTTGAAAGTCTGTGAATTTCATTTTGCAATGTCTGTGGGAACCCTGGCATGCTGTGTGTGTGTGAACTGGCAGCCAGAGCGTTCCAGCAGGCGTGTCAGAGCCGCTGCTCTGCGGCCCACAGGGGGAACGTGCCCCGGAGGGCAGGGAGAGAGAGAGACGCTGTGGTTTCTGCTTTTTTTGTTGTTGAAACCTTGCCCCATTTAGGGAAACTGCCGGAAGGGTGTAAGAGCCCGGAGTCACGTAACAACGGTATGTCCCCATCTGGAGTGTCTCTCGCTGCAGGCTTCATGCCGTCTTCTTATTTACTGAGGCGATGATGACAAGTAACGCTGTCTTCTGTCTCCAACTGCAGTCAAAAGACTTAACACTGTCGACTCGCTGCAGTCCAAACATATCATTTATAATAATGATAATAACAATAAACGTTATTTGTATAGCACCTTTCATATCAATAATTGCAGATTCAGAACAATTGCATGTCATACAACTTGAAGACGTGGTCATTTTTGGATTATCGAAGCTTTTGGACTGCAATAAGAAGATTTTGACTAGATTAGCTGCTTCTTCACACACAAGCCTGGAACAATTAAATACCTGTCTATTTAAATTCACCTGTGGACTAGATTAGACCTCCCAGTCCTACTCAAAACACTTTATACTGTCTCACATCAAAGGATGATTGACTGTATTGTAGCGTTGGGCAGTATCATATATATCATATAAACTATATCACAATATCATATATCACAATGATTTGTACGGAATTTCTTCCTGTATCGTCACATTATTTGCTTAGGCACGGAGAATTGTATGACAATTCCCCTAATCCAGGGGTCGGCAACCTGCGGCTCCGAGGCCGCATGCAGCTCTTTGGCCAATCAGCTGCGGCTCCCTGGCCCAAAATTATTATTATTATTTTTTTAACAATCTTTTTTTTTCTCATTTTGGAGATCGATGTCATACGGTGACACTGAAATTAAAAAATATTTCATCAACTAAGATATTTAGTCAACAAAAGGCTTACCTGTGTGCCTGATATGTGGTGCAAAATTAGCAAACAATGAAAAATTTACTTTTTATTTTATAGATTTTCCACAAATAAGGGAAGGACTCTAATATAGCTGCATAGTTCAGGGTTTTATTTCAAAGTATGTCTACAGATGCCAGTGTTTTTTCTCCTTTTATGTGTTTTATTTCAAAGTAGGTCTACACATGGTAGTCTTTTTTCAAAGTGGACTACTTTTTATTTTATAAATGTTCCACAAATAAGGGAAGGACTCAAATATACCTGAATAGTTCAGGGTTTTATTTCAAAGTCGGTCTACAGACACCAGTGTTTTGTCTCCTCTTCTGTGTTTTATTTAAAAATAGGTCTACACAGTCAGTCTTTTTTCTCCTCTTCATAAGAGTTTGAGGTTTTCCTTTGTTATAACAGGTAAAACAGCAATAAAAAGTCAAATCTTTGTCTTTTTGTTGCTTTATAATCCCATTAATGCAACAAACTGTGTGCTATAAGTATAAAGTATAATAAATCGCAAATTACTTTGGGTATGCAATTGTCAGGCGTTTTATGCTAAATGTGGGGTATGCTTGGGGATATATAAAACGTTATACACTGTTATCTTCATTTTAAGGGTAAATAGGTTGTGCGGCTCCCTCAGCATTTTATTTTGTGGGATGGGGGAAAAGTGTCTCTTTTGATAGTAAAGGTTGCTGACCCCTGCCCTAATCCAATAGATGTTCATGATAATGTGTTTAAGTATCAAACTGAAACTAATATTCAATTGACATTCTCACACAATTCATATTTAATCGAATTGTATTACAATCAGCTTTTTGTTGTTAATTTAGGAAATTGTCTTATCAATATTCACGAGATCAGAACAAGAATACAAACGACATAACCCACGGTCACGGATGGTAAACGATAACATTGATACGGTCTACTCTACAAGCGGCCCTCGCCTCCCGCTCTCGTCTGTCAGCAGGGCCCGAGAGGGGGGGGGCACAGTGAATCAAGGAGTCGGACCAAAGTTGGTCTTCATGTTTTGGCAGTTCAGACCTCTGTTTATTTACATACTGCATCTGTGGACACAGTTTTGACATTTTGACGTCACATTCCTTGGCCGGTTGGTCGGACCTGATGAAAAGTGAACCGGCTGGAAATATAACGCAGTCCAGTAAACCGCTAGGAGCTGAAGACTGGCTCTTTCTTCGTTTATTTGTGGTGTTTTCAGCCTAGCACCTACCACAGAGGGACGCACATATTTTCCTCATTAACCCTTTCACAACCACACGGTTAACCCTTTCACCGCGACAATACAGAAGGTTAACCCTTTCACTGCCACACGACAATGTGTTGACCCTTTCACTACCACACTACAGAAGGTTGACCCTTTCACTACCACACTACAGACGGTTAACCGTCTATAGTGTGGCAGTGAAGGGGTTAATCTTCTGTAGTGTGGTAGTGAAAGGGTTAAAAGAACATTCCCTGGCCCGTACCACCTCTCAAGCCAGAGTTTTATTGGACTCCCAGAACAAGGAGGTAGTGGTGTTCTCTGTCGACACTGAGGTTCCTGGTGGCTTGTCGGAACAGGTGAGGTAAAGTCAAGAAGAGACACAGGAGGTGAGGTTTTTTCCCCCCCTCAGAGCCGCCTCTGTTACCGCCAGGACAGAGGCCTGGCTGTTGGGGAGGCCCGAGCTGGTGGAGGAGGGAGAAGCGGAGGGCTTCCCGGAGGTGGTCTGGCCTCCTATAAAAACCCCTGGGGGGGGGGGGGGGGGGGGGTTACACACACGCACCAGGCTCCAGCTCTACGGGTGTTCCAGTCATCACCCTCCCCAGCCACGGCCAACACTTCCAACTTAACTGGATAATTGGCTCAAAAGATAGTTTTGAGCCGGACCCGGGGGGGGTCTGCGGTCCCCACACACCGGCACCAAACAAAACCCTGTGGTGTGGTCTTTTTGCTGACAAAACAAGAGGATAAACGGTGACTGTTTTGACATTGGATAAAAGTGTAAGTCACACCGTGTCGGGAGGACGCCTAGGAGAAAATGTGAGTTTGTCTCGTTCTGTTTGTCCGTCTTCCCGTCTCCTTCCCCCCCTTCTTTCGTGACAGCGAGGGTTCTTTTGTGTCTGCGACTCTCCTGCGGTGAGCCCTCTGTCAGCCTGGCACGCCCACGCCAGCCCCCACAAGCCCCCCGGACCATCCACAACCTAGCACCCAGAGCTACACCCTTCTCTCTCTCTCTTTCTCTCTTTCTCTCTTTCTTTCTTTCTTTCTTTCTTTCTTTCTTTCTTTCTTTCTTTCTTTCTTTCTTTCTTTCTTTCTTTCTTTCTTTCTTTCTTTCTTTCTTTCTTTCTTTCTTTCTTTCTTTCTTTCTTTCTTTCTTTCTTTCTTTCTTTCTTTCTTTCTTTCTTTCTTTCTTTCTTTCTTTCTTTCTTTCTCACTCACTCTCTTCTCCTGTGGAGGCATGTATAATTTACCATTGTCCTCCCCTCCTCCTGTGTACCTCACTGAGCTCCTTCAAGCATATGGGGGACACTGCTGAACCCGGTGGGGGGGTTAGCATGTAACTGCTGTACATTACAACCAGCAGGATATCATCAATAATAATAATAACAATACACTTGAGTGTAAAAAAAAATCTTTTGGATGAATCCAGGTGTTTTACTGATTTGACTTATTAAATCCACTTCAGTTATGAAGGGGTAGCCTGATCTCGCTTAGAATATGTAAATAAAGTACTAATCAACCACAGGTTTGACGTAAACATTTTTGAACTCTTCCAGACATTTAAATGAAAAACAATCTATTGTTTTTAATACAAATAGACCTCATGGTCACTGTAACGTGCCACGTTTTGATTTTTTTCATTTTCATTTCAACCTTTATTTAAAATCGTAAGCATCTGAGGTTTCCCTCATTTACAGAAACGACGATTGTACAGTACATAATAAAAACAATATTCACAGAAATTTAAACCCAGAGTAAAACAAATTAAAAAAACTTTTAAAAATAATTTTAAAATATCAACTAAAACAGTTACAGTTAGTCACACAATGGTCTGAAATCATACATTTAAACATTCCAAGGGAAGGGAGAACCTCCAATTTTAGCGTGAGTTGAAGGACATTCCATGAGTTAGAGGCATCAAAGGAAAAGGCTGACTTCCCTAGCTCAGAACAAATCTGAGGAACCCTAAGAACCATCCAGTCATTCGATCGAGTTGAATAGGTTCCAATATTCCAATTTAACAGTGAGGGCTTTAAAAATAAATAAATACCAGTGTTTGTTGCGCCTTTCTGCAAGAGAAGGCCAACCCACCCTATCATATTGAGCTTTATTGAGCTTTAAACTTAAAATAACTTAAATCATTGAACGTAGAGAGATGGACGGAGAGGTGCTCAGCCCCCTTCCCTCACTAATGGAACTCCACTGTTTTATCTGTGCCTCTGAGCAGGGTTAGCTTAGCGTTAGCAGGAATGGCGAGGATGCAAAGTATGTTTGATGCATTGGACCCGTGGGGGAAAAAAGCAGGGACTTATTTCGGGTTGCAAAACGCAACCAAATAGGCGCACTCTGGAGCCCTGCTGTAACTTCTTCTAGGGATGGGCATTTTAAAGAAAAATCCAGATCGATAGATCTCATGCTATACTCGAGTGATCGTGTATTACTCGAAAAGGGGACATTTAAAAAAAATATATATATATATTAGAATTTTCTTTATTTTATTTAATCTTAATTTTTTTTTACTTACCGTAATTTTCGCACTATAAGCCGCACCTGAATATAAGCCGCAGCAGCTAAATTGAATGATGTGTACATATATAAGCCGCACTGGACTATAAACCGCAGGTGTTTTAATGTTTAATTACCATATGTAATTAGCATTGGGACACAATACTGTCAGACAAATAACAAGAATTAACTCATTTACAAGTTGTATTAAGTTTAGCGAATAAGGGAACAGATCAATAACATTTAAATGCAGTCAAAAAAGCAATATTTCGATTTTTACATTTTCGGGTTTGGTCACGTCGAGTCACATAAGCCGCACCGTTATATAAGCCGCAGGGTCGAAAAATGGGGGGAAAAGGCGCGGCTTATAGTCCGAAAATTACGGTATTTTTGTTCATTCATGTATATGTTTAAGGAAACCAACAAACAGTTATAATCTTACACATACATGTAAAAAAATATGTAAAGAAAATATATATATATATTCATAAAAATGTATAATTTCGATTGCCCCCCCCCCCCCCCCGATTTTTCTCATAGCTACGAGACTCACGCCCATCCCTAACGTCTTCACACACAGGCGTTTCACATGCTGTTGATGTTGGGCGTATAGCCATCCCGCTAACCTGACTGTCAGATGGTTTGTTTTCACATCTCACGTGATGATCTTGCGTGAATCCAGCTGCCGGAGCTGCACTTGGGCGTAATGAGATTTGCCACGGTATCGATATCTTTTTATGTTGCATCGATCCTATTGGATCACAGAGACTTTCATCCCTCTCCACCCTCTCTGGGTGGGGGAGGGGAGTGACACCTCATCATTAGCTTCAGCTAACAGAGAAGGGTTTTGGCTAACGACGAGGCCTCAGCCACCATTGGACTAACAGCAGACAAGACGATAGAATAATGAATTTAATGTTCCATCAAAGACTTTTCAAGGACAATACGAGATGGGTAACATCTGAGGCTTTTGTTTATGTAATAAACAACGGGTTCCAAGAAGGGTAACATGTCTGACGGTGTGAATTATTATGATTACGGATTGCATTAAAGGGGAATGACCACAATGTACAGCCAGTATGAGAAGACATCAGAGAAATAAAACACAACACAGAAATTACACGGGCCAACAGATGAAGAAGTGATAAGGGGCTGATTGTGGTTTGCCAGAATCCAACAATGTGATCTCAAGAAGGTGCTGAACGAGCTCAGTGGCAGTTTTTCATGTCTGGTCATTTTTAGCATGGTGTTATTCACAGCGAAAAATAAATAGAATTGATATTCTCCTTTGGTTTATTACAAGTTACTCAAGCCTAGTAACAGACACAATATTTCGGACACTGGGAATACATTCCCTGAGGTCCATAGATGTCCCTAGATACCAAGAACATGCAAATGTAGACCTTGTAGAAGTGGAGCAATCTTCCATTTACACTAGCTAGGGTGGAGAGAGAGAGCAGGGGACATGGAAAGTCTTGTAGCAGAGCCTTGGAACCCTGCAGCGTACATAGTCTGAACTCTCTGCCTTGTAGCAGAGCCTTGGAACCCTGCAGCGTACATAGTCTGAACTCTCTGCCTTGTAGCAGAGCCTTGGAACCTGCAGCGTACATAGTCTGAACTCTCTGCCTTGTAGCAGAGCCTTGGAACCCTGCAGCGTACATAGTCTGAACTCTCTGCCTTGTAGCAGAGCCTTGGAACCCTGCAGCGTACATAGTCTGAACTCTCTGCCTTGTAGCAGAGCCTTGGAACCCTGCAGCGTACATAGTCTGAACTCTGCCTTGTAGCAGAGCCTTGGAACCCTGCAGCGTACATAGTCTGAACTCTCTGCCTTGTAGCAGAGCCTTGGAACCTGCAGCGTACATAGTCTGAACTCTCTGCCTTGTAGCAGAGCCTTGGAACCCTGCAGCGTACATAGTCTGAACTCTCTGCCTTGTAGCAGAGCCTTGGAACCCTGCAGCGTACATAGTCTGAACTCTCTGCCTTGTAGCAGAGCCTTGGAACCCTGCAGCGTACATAGTCTGAACTCTGCCTTGTAGCAGAGCCTTGGAACCCTGCAGCGTACATAGTCTGAACTCTCTGCCTTGTAGCAGAGCCTTGGAACCCTGCAGCGTACATAGTCTGAACTCTCTGCCTTGTAGCAGAGCCTTGGAACCCTGCAGCGTACATAGTCTGAACTCTGCCTTGTAGCAGAGCCTTGGAACCCTGCAGCGTACATAGTCTGAACTCTCTGCCTTGTAGCAGAGCCTTGGAACCCTGCAGCGTACATAGTCTGAACTCTCTGCCTTGTAGCAGAGCCTTGGAACCCTGCAGCGTACATAGTCTGAACTCTGCCTTGTAGCAGAGCCTTGGAACCCTGCAGCGTACATAGTCTGAACTCTCTGCCTTGTAGCAGAGGAACCCTGCAGCGTACATAGTCTGAACTCTCAGCCTTGTAGCAGAGCCTTGGAACCCTGCAGCGTACATAGTCTGAACTCTCTGGCGTGTCACAGGAACTCTGCTTTGTGCAGAGCCCAACATTTTTTGATTTCACGTCTCCCTGTGTCTGTATCTAAATGTTTGGGTTAATGGGCAGTGTAGTACTACGGTTAGCTTTTGCAGGGCAGTGTAATTTAGCTACTTAGGTATGTATTTTTAGGCGGATTTTCAGAAAATAGGGCTAGGACTTAAGAGGTTAAAAACTGGTCCTAGCGGGCCTTCATTCAGTGTCGGTAGGAGAACATAGACTGCACATGATGTCACATCGTGTAACAAGGCAGAGGCGAGGGTTGTTTTGTTTTAATCAGTATTCACAATCTCCCTGTGATCATATGGAGACCCAGCCATTTCCGGCGCAATCACATCCATTGGGCTCGAAGCGCAGTCATGTCTATGTCATAATCTATGTCATAATCGAATGACATCAACGTATATTATTGTAACCACCGCTATTAGGAGGCAGGCTTGATCTCATAGTTGAACCTTTTTACCTCTCAACTGCCAGCATTAGATTGTTTATAGTGACATCAATCATCTTGTTAATCATATTTACCCAAACGTTTTGGAGGTCGTGTTGGTGCGCTGCCAGCTGGAATGGGCTCCGAAATGAGTTTGGAAATCCCCCCGTCGGGATAAGACGCCTCGAACCCCCCTTTCCCCAGGCACGCCATTTTTTTTATGTGTGGCTCTTACACCCATGTCGATGCAAATTTAAATGCTTGTCTCAATGAAAAGCTGTATCAAATCGCACTTGGTGGTAATTTGTAGCGCTGCAGAACATGAACATAAATCACAGTGCTGATCATTATTGTCTTCCTCTGGTTCTTATTATGCAGTTTTTATGTATTTTCCCATCTGTTTGTTTGTGCCTCGTCACCTTGATGTTTACCTTGACATTGAAATGGAATAATAAAAAAATAAATGTATTGTCATTTTTAATAGGAAGGTAATCATTATAAAAGTTGAACATTTAACAAACAGTATAGACCTGGACTGTCTTTAGAAGGGGTCTTTAGAAACGAATATTATTGAGATATAATTTCTCGTAGAATTGTATGACATTTTCTCCATTAGTAGGGGGGGGGGGGGGGGGGGGGGGTGGTAATTGGCAAGAATTTTTTTTAAGGCGGCCATTTGGGAAGAATTATGACACCAAAACCAACTCTGTATCTCAAAAATAACACCCCACCTTTATAAATAACCGCCATTTGTATCACTAGTATTGTTGTCTGAGTGTTAATACTAGTGTATTTAGACTTACAATTAATTTGGAATACTTTTAACAATACAATTTTTATTTGAAATAGAAACATACATTTTTCATTATTATTCAGTCATAGCAGCATGGAAAGAATGCCAGCCTTTTATTTTTTTTCAATTAATTTGGAATACCAAAACCATCTTTGTATCGCCCCACCCCTTCAAAATCTAAAAATGGTTGGTCATATTTTTCACTCCAAGTGCTCCGCATCAGACACCCCAGGATACTCTGGCTTCGTGAACCTTGTGAAGTAGTCACTGATGGTCTGGCCCAAGCCTGCATGTAGTCCCTTGTACAACTCTCTGAGCCGAGTATGGGTAGCGTCTTTCTCTATAGACCTGTTCGCTGTATACAAACATACCGTGTTAGAGCCAATCGGCAATACCAACTGAGTCACGTGACTAAGTTGCCCCCTACCTGCGCAAGCTGCTGCGCTAAAAAAGTATGACGGGGCTCTATGGAGAAAGCATGACACTCTGACTAAAAGTTGTTTCAAAACGAAAACGGCTGGATGTCATTTAGTCAAATCAGCATGGCTGTGAGTGTGAGTCTTTCACCTTTTCCATATATAGATCGCTAGCATGGCTAACAAATGCAAATATATTGTAGTGCCGTTGTTCTGACCAGGATTACGTCTGCTTTTGCCCCCTTGATGCGCGCGCACCCTGAGTCTGATGTATACAGTGAACAGGTCTATGATCCTGGCATAGAAGGGTTCCACCAAGTGCACACCCATGCAGGCAAACACCAGGAGGACCACTTTGAAGTAGGGAAGATCACTTCTTCTCTCTGGATTCTGGCTCAGAAACTCTACCAGATGGTCCTAGTTGCAGATCAGGACTGCTGCTACCCTGGGCAGCCCCCCCCCCCCCACCACCATTAGAGATAATTTACTTAAAATCAATTTACTTCAAATCAAGTCTATCTGTTTTGATTTCTGGAACGTCGGATATGTTTTTTGGTATCGGGGAAATGATCCGATACAGAATATTCTATTTTAGCTTGGTATCGGACTAATATCCCACACCAGTATCGGTATTGGTGCGTCTCTAGTTATTATATCCAACAAATATCAAATAAATTCATCAAATGTTTTCATTGTCACAACAACATATAAAGAAGCGTGTTGTTTTGCAGTAATTGTACTGAATGCAAGGTGTTGAAACTCAGCCAGCCTTGTTGTGGCTACAGAATGAGTGTCACATCCCCTCCACTCTCGCATGCATGTTTCTAAAGCGGCATCAGAATCCACACACGAACGCGCCTTTCAGGAAGATTCAAGGACCAGTGTTGAGGGTTTTGAACCTTCAACCTTCGACAATCCCACACCCCCCCCCTATTAAGGGTCCCCATTGTTTGAAAGCATGTTCTGGAAGGGTATAGTATTCCAGGACCAGGCAGATAGGCGCTAGCCACCTACTGCGCCGTCACCCTGAGCTGGCCGCTCAACCGCAGGGCCCCAGCAGTCAAGGTTACCTCCGCTGCGTTTCCAGGAAGTGCCTCCCCTCGTCCCGGTGAAGGGGTACCCCGCGTGACATTGTACCTCCTTCAAAAGGATCATTAACTGTAACAAGAAACCTCCCACCGCCACTTTGGTATAACACGACCAAAACCGCCACTTCTTCAAAGGCAAGAGGAAAACCCTCAACTCTGCGAATGTCGTACCCCGTCCGTCTGCGAGAGAGGTAGCGACAGAGGATACGCTTTCAAACGGAATGCTTCCAGCATGATGACATCGCTGCTCTCTTCTTGCATTTTATTTAAGTTCTAGCCTCAGAATTCTCTCTCTCTCTCTCTCTCTCTCTCTCTCTCTCTCTCTCTCTCTCTCTCTCTCTCTCTCTCTCTCTCTCTCTTCTTCCTCACCCAGCCTACCTCAATCCGCTCAAACAATTGCGGCGGATGGTTTTCAAAATAAACCCCATGCCAGGGTCATACTGTATTTGTTTTTTTTTCTCCATAGAACATCCAATTTGCGTGTACGGCTTCAAAGACGGCGTGGGACCGGCCGACAGAGCGGCAGTAATAATCAATCCATCACTCTGTGCTCGTATCACTTCCACTGTGACTGTGTAATTGATCGAAACTTTAAAGGTTTTTGTCTCCATCGCCAGATAGTGTTTCGAGTGTTTTCTCTTTTTCTTTCTTTTTTTCCCGCTGGTTGCTGTATGGAGGTAAAGGTCAAAACACACCAGAAGCCTGTTCAAAGGAGACATTTGCCACGAACCTCGTCCATTTTCTCAGCAGGGACCCTGCCTCTGCGATCGTGTCTTCTGGTGGCTTTGTTAAAAATAATGCGACTAGCTGACCTTTGCCACCAAGCTGTCAATTCACCATCTAATTGCCTGGCAGGATGGCACAGGAGTGGCTCGATGGGCATCTTTCATTGGAGCCTGGATTAAAATGAATATTTAAACCACACAGCTCTTTTTAATAGTTAAGTCTTTTTGTCTGTGTGAACCACAGGGGGGCCGATCCAGGTCAACACCGTACATGACCGCAACTCCTGCAGACGGAAGGAGACAGATGCTTTTCTCTTTTTGTTTTCCTATTTATATGCCCTCGGGAAAAAAACACCAGAGGGTGCTCTCAAAGTCGAAGATAATAGGTATAAGTATGAGTCTTTATTTGTCATCAGATTAACACACACACACGCATGCGATGGGCGACCCACAGGAACACCACACACACACACACACACACATGCACTGAGTCGCTGACGAAATGTTCTCTGCACCTCCTATCCCATCGTCCTTCCCCCCCAAGGGCAGCCAGGAGCAGACAAGGGCTGCGGCGAGCACCGCGCCCGGGGACCAATCCAAGTGCTCTCGTCCGTCTTCATCAGGGACGCGACAGCGTTAGCGATCTGTTCTGCACGTTTTTCCATTGGGTTTATCTTATCGGGAGGGGAAACCCTTGCGAGCACGGGGAGAACATGCAAACTCCACACAGAAAGGCCCGGGAGATACCCCACCTGGGTATCTGTCAACGCGGAAACCTGGTCCCCAACTGGGAATCGAACCCACAACCTTCTAGCTGTGAGGCGACAGTGTTAACCACTACACCACCACCCGTTTTGAGAATTCAGGATTTGTTAAATCCCGTGCCCTGGGACAGGTCACTCGAATGCTCTAGAGAGAACCCTCCTCGATTTCGTAGCGTCACCTGGATATCAAATCCGCGGTTGCTCTGTAGACTGAGCGGTTGATTATATTGCCGCACAGGTCTGAGCGGACATGGCCGGTTAGCCTTCGGGAGGCGTGAATACTTTACCCAAGGCAGTTGTCCTTCGGCGTTCGGTTTGCGCGCCCTGATTGGCCTCTCAGCGCCCAATCGCGTTAGCCCTACTATCGCCTAACTACTCGCTCAATATACTACTATCACTCAAGCACCATGCATCAGCTTTCAGTTAACGTCGTATTGTTTTCGCCTCTCTATTAACGTAACACGCTATTCATATCAATCGACATCACATCAATATAAATAACGTATTGTTTTCATCTCTCACATCAATATAAATAACGTATTGTTTTCATCTCTCTATTAACGTAACACGCTATTCATATCAATCGACATCACATCAACCCAGCCTCCTCCAATGTACAGTTTCTACGTCAAATGTATATACACTCTTTTTCTGGACACTTTTTGTATCACAAACGGTACTGTATTTGCAAATCTGGTATGTCATAAATGTATAGATGTAGCAGTACTGTCTATCTGTATGTCATATATGTTATGATGAATTGAAAATGGGGGACCCTGATGTAAACAAGATGAAAGTCTTTCTCTGGTCTGCATCCCCTTAGCTATTGAGTTAGTATATTGTGAGACTCTTCGGCGGTAGCGAGTTAGGCGATAGTTAGTTGAGTGATAGTTAGTTTTAGTATATGATGCACGGCGGAGGCGAAAACAATACGAGGAAGTTGAGTGATAGTTCGTTTTAGTATATGATGCACGGCAGGGCTTTTGAGGTGATGAAATCTGTTGTGAAGGGCCAGATTAAACTGAGAATCTACCTTTATTGTTTGATATACTTTGTATATTATTTATATATATACACGGAATATCCCTTTACCTGCGTTCAAACCAGAGTAATATTCGCTCTCCTATTGGACAACGCCCCCAGGCGCCAGCGCGCAAGCCCCCAACGGCAGGTTCAAAGACAAGTTCAGGCATGTCAGAACATGCCCGGAGTCAGCGTATTGATACCAGACAAAGACTGCGGTTTGGGACTAGATATTCACTTAAGTATAAATACAGCGCAAGGTGCGCACACCAGTTCAGTTCAGCCTCGTTCAGTACCTTACCCACCTTCACCACGAGTCAACGTGCAGTGAAGTGAGCAACCTTGCGTCTAACAGAGCATTGAGAACTACGTGCGAATAGAATAGTAAAAGTGTCAGAGTTTAATGAAGTAACGTCGAGTTCGACCTAATCTAATGTGAAGTAAATAGTCGTTCATTTATTGTATATCGTGCGGCCACAGTTCGTTCGTGTGTAGCATTACCCAGCGGTTCGTCGTGTCTTTAGCTAGTGTACTTAGCCAGGGTGTGTGGCCTAAATACGTCGCCCACACCCGAGGAGTCCTAGGCGGAGAACCGTTGGACATGTACACAGGAGAATCGGCGTCGGCGATTGCAGAACCATTACTGGTTGGATTATATTGATTTGGAACGTGGTACCCGGAGATGAGCATCGTTGATTTCCACTGTCGTTTGGGATTCAACCTCGTGAGGATTACAACTCGGGCCGGCCTCGTGGACGGAGGCTGGCTAGCTGTCATCAATGCTATCTAGCATTTGGATTACAATTATTACTTTGCTGCTGATCAAGGGAGTTTACAAGGACCGACTCCTGTACCTGGAGTCTCTTTATTCCTCATTGAATCAGACGGAGTACCCGAACATTCCTCTACCCTCCAGGCCTTATACCCCCGGAGGGAACCCGTTGTCTCCAGGCGGTACCAGTGTTGCCCTATCTAGTTGCTACTATACGACAGGTGGTGTAAACTTAGACCCATCGTAGGATTCCTGCTATTCTTAGTGACTCATGCTATTGACTGACTTTACGTATATTCTTCGCTATACAAGCGTGACCCTAATTCTCATTCTGTAACCTAATGTTGCCTAATAATAATACATTACCCTCAAATACTATTTCTTTGTCAATGCCGTGTTCTTGTGGGTGTTCACCATCTATATTTGATGTACTGTCTGGCCAGTAATTAAAGTACATAACTAGCAGTGGTTTAATCTATCACAATCTTTAATACAGTCATGGTTTTGTAACCCCTCAGTTACAAAATCACTGCGCCCAGGCAGCAGTGGTTCGCCAAATCTTTTTTCAGAGTATATATCTGCTTATATCTGCCGAGTATATATCTGCTTGAAAAGAAAAACATACACCGGTGGGCAAAGTAATGTACTTGGTGGAGCCTGAGTAATAAAAAATAGACAGTAGAAAATAAATAGACAGTTTTAACAACATTGTATTGGACATAAATAAGGAAGTCCCATCACATTGTCGTTTTTGTCTCATCGCTTTATTGGATAGGATGGTGAGTCACAGGAGAGCGGGGCGGAGAGAACGGGGATGACACGCAACCATGGTCTTGTGTTGGATTCAAACCCACGACTCAGGATTCGAACCCATTACATGGGGCGACAGGTGCTCAGGAGGTAGAGCAGTCGTCTGGGAATCCGGAAGTTCCCGGTTCGATTCCCGCTCCTCCCGGGCAGCGTGTCGATGTGTCCTTGAGCAAGACACTTTCAACCCCTAATTGCTCCCGATGTGCAGGTTGGCACCTTGCATGGTCGCCTCTGCCATCGGTGTGTGAAGGTGTAAAATGTGAGGAACAAAGTGCTTTGGACAAAAGCTGCTATATAAATGCAGCCATTTACCATTTACATGGTATGCGTCCTAGCATGGTGAGCCATGAGGTCACCCCTACATTGTAATTTGTACTGGAAAACTATATACCATCAAATATACACAGTCAATACTAAGAGGAATATTGTGATAAGATGTTATGGCCAGATCACCCAGCATCTAAGTCTAGACAAAGTCAAAGGGAAGAGTTTTAAGTTTGTCTTCAAGTGATTTTATAATTTCAAGACTGTTTATTCACCGTCTCATCCACCATGGCTGACCCGGTTCTTTCTAATCGTATTACGGCTGCATCGACAGCAACAACCGTATCGAGCAGCGATCGGGAGATTGTCTGTATCTGATCGGACGCGGTAGTCCTGCATGAAACGAGTAACAACAGGGTATTTTCCATTTCATTTCAAACTTTTATTTAAACTGGAAAGGCAAATGAGGTCTCCCTGATTTGCATTCACGTTGAGTGTACACTACATACGGAAATAAGCGTGAAAGCCTATAAAATGACGCGGCATATTTATATTATATATTATATTATAAAGTCATAACACTAAGACAACATGACGAGGGTAGACAAAGGCAGGGATAACAAATCATGGCATGTTTTGGAAAACGGGTTTTCGCCTGGTCTTTGTATGGATTTGGCAGTGTGACATGTTATTGAGGCACTGGGAGAAGGAATTACATAGATACTCCTCGTCATTGTGCCAATGTTTGAAGTCTGCAGATTTAACAAGCCTTAACAAGCTGTTCAAAATGATTGGTGTTTGCGATGTCAAAGGGAGAGGAACACAAGTAATGAATTAGCTTTGATTAATCCATTCGCTGTGCTTTTTGGAGACGAGAACATTGCTTACCGAATGTACTGCCCGGTTTTATAAAACTTTCTTTACTCTTTGGCGTGGGGGAGCCAGGCAAGGAAGTCAATAATGCATTTAAAAATGTGAGTGTGTTGCTACACCCACCAGGAAAAGCAGGTTCAATACAAGGGAAGAAATTAGTTCTGGGAAATAAATAATCAAAATGAGATTTCAAGAAACTTGACAAAACATGTTACACAGATTCAACGAAGTGATATAAAATGTATGAAAATATGAACAATATGTCTTTTACATGACCAGCCTCTGCTGAGTAGGTCGCTCTTTTGTCGCCATCTTCATCGTCGTCGTCATCGTTATTAGTTCCAACAGGTATGGGCAGGGTAATAGAAGATATCTTATTTTATTTATCGTACTACTACTAGGATGGGCATTTTTAAGACAAATCCAGATCGATTGATCGGATGCTATACTCAAGTGATATATTTTTTTTTTAACTTCATTTTGTTCATTCACGTATATGTTTAAGGAAACCAACAAACAGTTATAATCTTACACATACATGTGAAAAAAATATGTAAAAAAAAAATATATATATATATATATATATATATATATATATATATATATATTTTTTTTTATAAAAATTACTACTACTACTTATTGTTATTGGACACACACACACCCTGCACCTTATCATGCACATGAACTACACACAAGACACTTTCTGTAAATAATTTACTATTTTATCTTACCTCATTTTATATTTAATTTTGATGTTACTACTAGTACCTATTGTTACCATTCTTGTATTCATTGATGTTTCTTAATTGTGCACTGTTGAGTCTGAGCTTGAAACACAAGCATTTCATTACCTACAATGCCCCTGTATTGTTGTGTATTTGACATAAAGAACTTGAAATACATAAATATAAGCAATAAAATTCAATCAATATAAAAACGTGAGAATATCTGAATATATATATACCATGAGTAAAAATAAACGGTATACACAAAGTGCAGGTGAGGGTCTGTGTACCCTAACTGGCATAATATACGTCATACGAACCGACCATAAAAGCTACTAGCGGGCAGTACGAGCTTTCAGACCCGCGTAAATTAGCGGAGGACTCTGAGAGAAGACGTGCGGTGCCTTCGTTGTCTCCTCGTCCCTGTGGGGGGGGGGGGGGTGAGCAGTGAAAGAAGACGTGAATCTCGTCCCTGTGCTCACGCCTCGTCCCGCACGTCTCCTCCTCACACGCGAGGCGTCTCCCGCGGCCTGTCAACGCGCCGTGGGCCTGTTTACAGTAAACACGCCGCGCCACAATAGAGCTGCTCCGTCTGCGCCGGAGAGAGGAGGAAGGCAGGCGGCTGATTGACGGCCAGGTGGAGCACCACGCTTCCTCTCTGGCTCCTCTGTCCGCTTTGGCCTGCTGCAGGTTTTTACAGAGCGCTGTGATTATGAGGCTTCAGAGAGAGAGAGGGAGAGAGAGAGGTGTAGGAGAGACTAGTAGTAGTGTGTGTGTGGGGGGGGGGTGTTCGATACTGCTTGGTATTGTGATATTTATTTCTTTATGTCTGATACACTGGCGGCAAGTAGGGATCTACCGATACCTGAGAATTTCTACAATTATCAAATCTGGTACCAAGTACACAATACTTCATTTCAATGTACACAATACAATACTGTGGAACAATACTCAGGGTTTGCAAGGTCCTTGAAGTGCTTAAAGTGCTTGATTTTTTACCAAAAAAAGTCAAGGCCTGAAATTCCTTAAACAGCTAATTCTTTTTACAAGGTGCTTAAAAAGTAATTGAAATTAAAATCAACCATTCGCATTGAATGTTTTGTTCATCCATGATGAAATTGTTCTGAATCAAGAAATCTTGCCCTTCTCGGGCAAGCAGTATTAGGGATGGGAATCGAAAACCGGTTCCCGTTGGGAGCCGGTTCCTAATTGTCCAATTCCTGGAATCGCATGCCTCCGTGACTATCGATTCCTCTTATTGCTGCCAGGTTTTCCCGACCATTGCGCAATAACGTTAGCGTTAGCATGCAGCCATAGAGCAGACTATTTGATTCTTTAAGGGCTCGAAGTTGCCTGGGTTTTGGTCATATGCTCCCGAAATGCTCCCGCTGTTTGACTGCTTCTATTTGTAGTGAAAACTACTATGCTTTGCAACCTAGTTATTCATTTAATTCAGGGTAAACTAGCGTTAGCTCCTCGTTAGCCGCGCGGAGCTAACGCTGCTCCGCGTATACACAAACACAGAGAGAGAGAGAGAGAGAGAGAGAACAGCAGGCTGACTAGAAGAGAGTGAGGGCTAGCGGGGGAGGAGCCGTGTGTGGTGTGTGTGTGCTGACGGAGGAAAGACAGAGGAATAACGACCAGTTGAATGCAACTACAGTTCAATAGATTAAATTAGTTTAAGATATTGAACTGTAGTTGCATTGAACAGGTCGTTATTCAATAGATTAAATTAGTTTAAGATTAAAAAAAATATATATATATATATATTAGTTAAGAGAATCTCAAATACATTATTTTATTTAAGTGTATAGAAGTGTATAGTTAATTATAATTTTTTTTTTACAGTTTTTGTATTTTTCTGACATGGGGGCCCAACAATAAATGACGATCAGAAATGTCAAGTTGCATGTTGTTATTCTAACCAGCTTAGTTCTGTTGCATTTCCAATTTATTTATTTAAATTACAAATTATCAGGAATCGATGAAGAATCGGAGCGATAAGCAGAATCGATAATGGAATCGGATCGATAAAATATTATCAATTCCCATCCCTAAGCAGTATCGTGTTATCACATTCACTGGCGAAGCTGGGAGAAGGGTCGATTATGTGTTCTGGACTATAACGTTGGATCAATAAACGCGATCAATATTTGGAATGGCGATCAGGAATTGTTTTTTTCTCTCCACCATCGGAGCGTGTGTGTGTGTGCGTAACATTAGCGCTGACCAAGTCATGGATAACCGATTTTTCAGCCCGCTTCTCTAGCGTGCATACGTTCACATATACTATCGATAATCTAGCGTTTATTTGAAAACGATTCATAAATCAGCCGAAAAATGTCAACGTGTTTTGTGTATTCCAGTAAAGGGCTATTATCGCGGATTTCTCTGGAATTACTAGAAATCTCCAAAACTATACTCGTATTCAAAACGGTATAAAGCGGAAATGTACTGATGAAAAAACAATCCGTTTCGTATATGTTGACTGCAAGCAAGTCATTGATAAGCGATGGGTGTATGACCCATAGCCATAATTTCAGATATAGTTTAAGCGTTCGCAAATTTCCCCGTCCTCCCATTGACTAAAGCGCTGGCACGGAACGACCTAATTTGGTCATATGGGCGTTTGATTGATTGATTGAAAACTTTATTAACAGATTGCAGAATGGGTACAATACAGTACAGCTCAATACACACAATTGTTAAGGGGATGCAGACCAGAGAAAGACTTTCGTCTTGTTTACATCAGGGTCCCCCATTTTCAATTCATCAGGACATATGACATACATGACATACAGATATTCAGTACTGCTACATCTATACATTTATGACATA
Organism: Notolepis coatsorum; assembly: GCF_963971535.1. NCBI lineage: Eukaryota > Metazoa > Chordata > Actinopteri > Aulopiformes > Paralepididae > Notolepis > Notolepis coatsorum. Next base: position 55,654,393 of record NC_140179.1, on the reverse strand, counting down.
CCAGATTTGCAAATACAGTACTGTTTGTGATTCAGAAGGAGTTAAGAAAAGGGAGTATATACATTTGACGTAGAAACTGTACATTGGAGGAGGTTGGGTGGGGTTGTGTGGGGGGGGTTGGGTACATTGGGATATTGTCAACCATACTGGGTAATTTACATTGGAGGTGGTTGGGGGGGGGGGAGAAACGCTGTATAAACAAGCAAAACTGTACATTGAGGGGGGGGGGGACACTGTACAAACAAGCAAACTTGTACATTGGACTGTTGACAAAACCATACTAGGTAAGTGACTGTACATTGGAGGGGGTTGGGTTAGGACATTTACAGGGGCCAGTTTTGAATTGCAGTCTCCCGTAGGTGTCCCTTGAGAGTGGTTTTGAAAGTGGGTAGTGATCCACATTCCTTTACAGCTTTGGGTAGGGCGTTCCACATTGATGTGGCATAATTGCGAAACGTGTTTAGTCCCTTATTGGAGCCGAATCTGGGTTTAACATGATTTGTGGCGCTCCCTCTGGTGTTGTGATCGTGGTATTCACTGACCTTTGGGAAGTATTTTGACATGTACATGGGTACCTTGGTCGTGTAGTGTATCTTGTAGACCAGGCCCATTGCAAGTTGCTGTACTCTGTCGTCTACTCTAAGCCATCCTAGGTTGTCAAAGTGGGCAGGGGTGAGGTGGGTTCTAGGAGTAAGGTCAAGCAGTAGTCTGACCAGTTTGTTTTGAGATGTTTGTAATTTTGTTTTTAGCGCCTTTGAGGTGCTTTGGTACCATGAGGTGCAAGCATAGTCGTAGTACCCTTGAATGAGTGCTCCAGCCAGAGTCTTCAGGGTATTCTTGTTTACCAGAGAGGAGATCCGGTACAAGAATCGAGTTCGTTGGTTGACTTTTTTTATTACATTGGATGCCATTTTGTCACAGGAGAGATTAGCCTCTAGGATGGAACCCAGGTAGGTAATTTCATCTTTCCTTGTGACAATATTGTCACCCACTGTAACTGAGAAGTCGTCGGTCTTGCTGAGTTTGTTATTTGAACCGAAGAGAATGGACTCTGTTTTGCCCATGTGTAATGATAGTTTGTTATCAGCGAGCCATATGCAGATTTTGCCTAGTTCCGAGCTGAGGGTTTTTTCAACCTGTAACTTGTTCTTGTCAGAGACCAGCAGGGCTGAGTCGTCCGCAAACAGGAACAAGTTGCAGTCACAAGCTGACGACATGTCATTTGCATAAATTAGGAACAGTAGCGCTCCTAGTATGCTTCCTTGTGGAACACCACAGCTCACTGTGAGGGGGGGGGTACCGTTTACCTCCACCATCTGTTCCCTCCCCTCAAGGTAGGATTGCATCCAGCTCACTGATAGCCTATCAAAACCAATTGATTTTAGCTTGTCAATCAGAATGGAGTGATTGACAGTGTCGAAGGCCTTTTGTTGGTCCAGCATGACCATGCCGCAGTATTTGCCTGCGTCCACCTCTTGTTTGATGTGGTCATTCAAATAGAGAAGGCATGTGTCAGTGGAGTGGGATGTTCTGAAGCCAGATTGGAATTCGTAGATTAGATTTTTTTCCGCTAGGTACTTTTCGACCTGTTCGTAGACTATTTTTTCCATGACTTTCGAGATGGAGGTGAGAATAGAAACAGGGCGGTAGTTGCCTGGGTCTAATTTGCTGCCCTTTTTGTGCAGAGGGGTTACCCTCGCAATTTTGAAGTCCTTGGGGACGTGTCCCTGTTTTATGGAGAGGTTTATTATGTGTGTGATGACTGGGGTGATGGCGGCTGCTGAGTCTCTGAGGAATTTCGAGGGGATGTTGTCATGGCCAGTGGCCTTGTTAGGTTGGAGGGCGCTCAGTTTATTGAGTACCTCATCTGTTGTTACCATTTCCAGCTTGAAGTCGTCCTTGCGGACCCCTAGGTTTTTGTAGTAAGCTACTATGTGTTCTACCCCATAAAGCCCTGAGTGGGAGGGTAGTTTGTTTACCAGTGTTGTGAAGAAAATGTTTAAGTAATTGACTACATCCAGCTTGTCTGTGATGAGCGTGTTGTCCGTTTTTATGTTTATGTTTGAGAATCTGGTTTTAAGTTTTTTACTGCATCCTAGTTGATTATTGAGTAATTTCCAAAGTTCACATGGTTTGTTTTTGTTTTCCTCAGTTTTGTCATTGATGAAATTCTTTTTTGCAGTTTTGATCATGGAGTTTACGTCGTTTCTTAGTCTGTTTCTTTCTAGTTTGAGTTCGGTCACGTGGGCTTGGAGTTCACTGCTCGTGCTTTTGGTAAGCTTTGACTGACTTTTTCGAAACTCAGAGCATTTTTTGTCTCTGGTTTTCATAGCGGCCAGTATTTCGGAGTGCATCCACGGCTCAGCGCGATTTTTACCCTGGTGGTTCTTAGGGGGGCCATGTCGTTTAGTATTGTTGAACATTTGGTTTTGAAACGAAGCCATGTTTCTTCAACCAGTGTTGTGAAGGATCAGATTAAACCGAATATATATATTTATTTATATATATATATTTAAATAGTGTTTGTATATCGTTTGATATCCCCTGTATATTCCTTGTACAATATGCACTGAATATCCCTTTAGTCTACTAAACAGCCCATAATAGTTTCATTCTACCATTGGACGAGAACCTGGCGCCAGGTTGCCATACCCCTAGGTTCAAGTTCAATCGTGCCGCCCAACATGTCGTGGCAAGCCCCGGTTCCGCGTAGGAATACGTCTGGCGAAATACGAATGGTACTATTTGTTCATAGCGCATATATATATGGCGCAAGTAAAGTAGAACTTTTTTTTAGTCCAGTTCTTTACCCTCCAACAGAGTGACAGACGCGAAGCCTCACCCACGACGCACGTGTGGTGTAGTAAGGCCTACTTGGCCTCAGAATAGGCATTGAGATATCGTGTGGATTAATAGTTGAATAGTCATAGTTTGGCACTATACCGTCGAGTTGGACGTATTCTATTAAGCTAATAATAGTCTATTTATGTATGGTGCATCGTTCGGTTAGAGTTATAAAGTTATCAGTACCCCCCATCGTTCCTGACGTTATCTGGACGCTTAACCAGGCTGGGCAGACCCCTAGTGGTGCTTGCATCCGAGGAGCTCCGGCCCAGGGCGACTGGACCTGTATATTGGATTACTCTACCCGGACGACGGCGAGCCTTCCACGGCTTGGATTATGCTTTGGGTGCTTTGATTATTCCATGGATAACGGCCAACACTGCGGAGTGTTGGAACTACCCCCCGGAGAGGACTCCAGGTGAGACGGCGCTCTACACCAGTGAGGTCGCCTCACGTCTCTCCGTTGTGGACCGGCAGCTACCGTCCACCAGAGGGTCCAGCTGTATTCGTCTGCGGACCGAGGTTCTGTGGGCACCGTGTTCAAGACTTTGAATTCTCCCAAGAAATCGTCGGCCAGATGGGATACCGCCAGCGGCTTCTCTAACCCCCCCCTCCTACTGTCTTACAACCAGCGGGACCCCCCCCCCCCCTTAGTGTATCCAGCTATAATCATTTAAGTACCATCGCTATAGTTCCTAAATATCCAGGTTGTATACTTACTCCCTGCGTAACCAGAGATTGGACATTCAATGTTGATTTACCTACGAATACTCATTTGCCATACAAGTGCATATTTCAAATCATAAGTGTAAACAAGTGAACGTTGTATATACCTTTTGCTATATTAAATATTCGATTTGTACATTTGTGTGGACTTCGTTTCATCAGGTGGGAAAGTGTTCATCATACTTATATCATGTACTGGATGGCCAGAAGTTAAAGTACAAGAGGTAGTGGTATTAAATACCATATCTAACAATACAGTCAGGGAATTGTACCCCTCAGTTACAATTGGTCCTTCGAGCCGGAGGGTAACTAGTGTAATATTAATATAGTGTTATTAATATTGAAATGGCCTATGATGAACACTCCACGAAACGGTCCTCCTAACCTAGAACGCCCGCGGCGCAGACGACAGCCACCTCAGTACTTAGAGGATTACACTGTCAGTCAACTACCTAGCCTTCGACAAACGGTAAACGCGGTAAAGGTAGAAAGTAAAATTATGTCTGACCTTAACGACCAGGTTTCCCCGACCACAGAGGCCCTAGTAGGTCCTAATGTAACTGACCAAGCTCACGGTGGGGACCAGGAGGGAGCTGACATGCCTCTACCCCCCGCCACTACCGAAGAAGTAGTCCCCGACTACCCCCGGGAGGAAGACAACCCTACAGAGAGAGAACTCTGCACGGAAGAAGAGGAGGAGAGCGCCGAGGAAATAGAGCTCCAGGACTCCCCAACGAGTACCCCCAGGAGCGGCTCACGCAGGAGCGGCTCACCTCCACAACCGCCTTCCCCCAGCGAAGCGGAGAGGATGCTACAACAGGCGTTCCTCGTCAGCCTGACAGCCTCTACCGAACGCGATCGACTTCAGGGTGAACGCGACCGCCTCCAAGCACAGGCGCTCAGCGAGCGCGAACAACTCCAAGCGCAACAACGGAGCGAAGAAGAGCGCACACGCCTGGAGATGAGACGCCTTCAGACGGAAGAGAATATGGCAAGAGACCGGGCCGACGCCCAGCGCGCCGCTGCCGGTGCCCAAAGAGAAGCAGATCTCACCAAGCGCGAAGTCGAGCGCGACAAGTTACAAGCGCAGCTAATGGAGCAGCTGATCCGCAAGGCAACACCCTCTCCCTCCGCCAGGGGTTCAAGGAACTTGTCGAGACAACAGTCAAGGGCAGCGTCTCCTCAACGAGCAAGTGACCCTGAACTTGACCAACAGACCGAGCCTATACCCCCCGCAGACCCCCTTCCCAGACCGGTCCAAGCGAGACCCAGCTACAAGGAAGGAGCGGCATACACTGCGGAGAAGCTAAATAAACGATTACAGGATCTGGAAGATCTGATAGAGGAAGAAGAGGGAGAGGAGGAGAACCAAGCCCGATGACAGCACAGTACTCCACCGGACCAGGAGGTCCAGTACAGCCCAGGCTATACCCCCGCTGCGCTACAGACCCCCGACTCTATTCACGGGTGAGCACGACGCACGACCAGCCCCGAGGAATAGCACCTGGACCAGCGGGCCATGGTACCCTGTCAGTACCAGCCCACAGCGAGGCGCAAGAGGGGACTCGCCCAGGAGGTCTCTCCCCCAACGCTCGCCGATGTATCAGCCATCCATGGCGTCATACATTGCCACGCCGTCGTTTCCAGACTTTGCCTATGAGAGTCGAGCACAGTACACGGAGCTCCGGATGTGCTTAGAGACAATGATGGTGGATGTCGCTGATGAACGCCACAAGTATGCAATATTACTGAAGCACCTGAAAGTACCGCGAGCGCACAATATAGCGCTAGCCTATGCCACCTCTTCGACACCATACACAGCGGCCCTAGCGGCGCTGGACCAGAGATATGGACGTATATGGGATTACGTAATCCAAGAGATAAGGCATATTGATCGCCTACCCCCAGCCACAGACAATCACTCATTAGACGACCTGTCAATCAAAGTGCAGTCCCTGGTAGGGATGCTGGGAGCGCAACGGGAAAAGGGCATGCATGAGCTATACGCCAACTCTAACGTCGAGAGGATTTTGGAGAAGCTGCCACCCGCAAGACAGAAGCGTTTTAAGCGGCAGAGAGACTACCGGGATCCCAACGGCCCCGAACCATCCCTCCTTGATCTAGCCGACTTCCTGGCGAGAGAAGTCAGCAGCTTACGACTGGATACATTCGGGCGGAGCACGCCAAGCTCCAGAGAGGGACCCAGGAGAATAGATGATGGAAGAAGATCGGTGACTGTCATGCACCAATCAGAGTCAGTACCGAGCAGTAAGAGTCACAGCACCCCCTCGAGAAAAGAGAAGTGGAAGATAGCGTGTCCCTACTGTGAGAAAGAACACTGGCTGTCACAATGTGACCTATTCACAAAGATGAATGCAGAAGAAGTGAGTCAATGGATAAAGTCCAACAGGCGCTGTTACCGATGTGCGCGGCCACACATGGCAGCCGAATGCCGCCTAAAGAAAAGGTGCAGTCGGTGCGACGGAGCCCATCTAGATATACTACACGAAAGTAACAGAAGACGGCCTCCACCTGCACCACCGAGCGGCACCAAGGCAAGTGTCATGTACATTGACCCCGCCAGCAGCAGCGGCGCCCAAGTGCTCTTAAAGGTAGTCCGTGTGACATTGAGCTACCAAGATAAAGTCATGGACACTTACGCCGTCCTTGATGACGGGTCAGAGAAGACCCTTCTGCTCGCGTCCGCTGCGGCCCAGCTGGGACTGCGGGGGAGCAAGAACGAAATGACGATTCGGACAATAAGAAGAGATTTAAAGACGATAAAGGGCGAGAATGTCTCCTTCACTATCGCAGCAAACGGGCAGCCAGAGCGACGGTATAAGATTACAAATGCTTTCACCAGCCAAGAAATAGGACTATCGCAGTACACCTACCCTGTCGCCAAGTTGATGGATAAATATGTGCACCTGCGTCAATTACCTATCCCGCTCATAGACGGCGCCACCCCGACCCTGCTGATGGGCTCCGACCATGCAGAACTCATAGTCCCGATTGACCGGGTCCATACAGGACCCCGAGGCTGTCCTGCAGCAGTCGAGACCCGCCTAGGGTGGACCCTACAAGGCCCCCTCGCTAAATCTCTCAACCGAACAGCAGCCACTAGCTGCCTCCACTCCAGAACGACAGAAGAAGACACCACTCTCCTGCAGCATGTCGAGAGGCTATGGACACTAGAGACAATGCCCTTTAAGAACGAAAAGAAAGATATTCGTTCTAAAGAAGACATTTACGCCATCAACCTACTCGAGCAGGGGACAAAGAGAGTCACAGTCGGCGGAGTGATGAGATACGCAACTCCACTCCTGAGGCGAGAGGGAATGCCCACCTTTCACGCAAAGAAAGACGCCACGGAGCGTTATCTATTGAACACAGAGCGGCGCCTAGCCAAAGACCCCGCTCAAGAGCGTGTGTACCCAGGGTGTCCGCGGGACCTTAAAAAGTCTTAAATTCAACTATCAACTATTAAGGCCTTAATTTGTCTTAAAATGTCTTAAATCCGACTTTCGGAGGTCTTAAAAACATGCCATGTCATCTTATGTTTCATTGTGAAATCTGGGGGGAAACTATTATTAACGGGAGATAAAGTCAGGCTTTTTTTTTTCTTTCACGCAAACGGTACGCAGTGGGGCGTAACCAATTTATGGTCCTTAATGTGTGTCGCCGTCGGGAGCTATTTCAGAACACCGGAGCATAGGTAACACGTTATTCAAGCCGTAGCGATAACGCTGACGTTTAGTTTAGTTTAATTGATTTGTATTTATTTGCACTCGTTAATTTAACATGGGAAAGTGCAAATTTAATGAGAACTGGCTCGAAAACCCTCTGTTTGCACCGTGGTTGGTGAAAGTACGAGGCCCGCTGCAAACTCTGCAAAAAGGATTTTAAACTGGGAACGATGGGAATAAAAGCAGTCGAGTCACACATGCACAGCGCTAAGCATGTTTACCTCTGCAAAAACCCGCCTGCAGACAACTTCAATATCAAATTTATTTTCGACGCCGTCCACATCAACTGCTCAGGGACAGGTAGGTCTACCACCAATTACATCTGCACCTGTCCGGGTAACGTTCGGCTCCACGCCAACCCTTGAAGCTGAGGTACTGTGGGTTCTAAATACGGTCGCAAAGCATCAGTCCTACAATGGAAATGAGGGACTAGGAGAGGTGTTTCAAGCGATGTTCCCTGACTCTGTTAGGATCTATGCGTAACAGTACTGTATATTTGCATATCATGTATGTCACAAATGTAACGGTAATATATACCTGTATGTCATGTATATCCCTATGCCATAAATGTCATGTATGTTGTGCATGTCATAAATGTCACTATGAATTGAAAATGGGGGACCCTGATGTAAACAAGACAAACGTCTTTCTCTGGTCTGCATCCCCTTATTATTGTGTGTATTGAGCTGTACTGTACTGTACCCATTCTGAAATCTGTTAAATAAAGTATTCATTCAACCAAACCACAAAAACAAAACAACTGGATGAATGAAAACTTTATTTAACAGATTGCAGAATGTGTACAATACAGTACAGCTCAATACACACAATAATAAGGGGATGCAGACCAGAGAAAGACGTTTGTCTTGTTTACATCAGGGTCCCCCATTTTCAATTCATATTGACATACACAACATAGAATAGATAGAATAGAAATACTTTTATTATCCCGTGGGAAATTTGACACTGCAAATCGCTCAACATTTAAACATTTAGACAGGACAGGTCACAAATTAGAATAATAACACAAATCAATCAAGTTGCCTAGGATAAGAGTAGAGTAAAATAGAATAAAAATGAAATAAAATATACAGAAATAAATACAGTAAAAACATACATGACATCATGACATACAGGTATATACTGTAGTACTGTTACATTTGTGACATACGATATTGTAAGATTCTGATCAAACTGGCCAGTATCACGTCTTCGTCTGTTTGGCTCTCCATCCAATTCCTCTGCGTTGTGTACTTTTAATGGTCCTGACGTCTCCGATACTGGTAGATAAGATCCTTATCTCCCCCCCGTTAGTGCAATCCGTAAACCATAATACTTCCCCACCTCCGTAAGAATTCGACACTTCGACAACGTGAAATACCTTACAAGGAAAAGCATGGTTTTATTTCTCTAAACAGAAACCTCAGCTCAGATGTTAACAGATTGTATTGTCCTTGAAGAGTATATTTCTAATGATCTTTCGGTGTGTTCATATTATCGTCCTTTTGCTGTTCAGTCCAATAGTGTTCAGGCCTGTTCGTTAGCCTAAAACCATCCTCGTGGTAGCCGAAGCTACTGGTGATGTGCCATTCTCCCCCCCCCCCCCCTCTCTCTCGTCGAGAGGAGAGAGTCTCTTCTGGTTTCTTCCCTCTTAGTCTCAGTCAGATTTTAGTCTGCTCAACACCCGGAAACACCGTTCGACTTATAGATGTTCGTTGTCGCAACGACGGCCCCGCCTTCTGGTTGTCATGTGACGTGTTGTCATGACAACTGCGTTTAACCTTTCACACATTAAAATGCAGTTTCATTCACTGTTGCATTAAGATGAACCTCTCTCCCTCCTGCTCTGGGAGAGTACACTCTAATCTCAGATGTTCTTCTAAGGAATTCATAACAAAACCCTCGCTGACGCGGCCTGTGCCTGTGAAATCACTGGTTCCACCACCGTCACCGTCTTCCATGCACATTTCAATCACCGTTTTAGCTGTGGTCATCTCTCCCCAATCTATACATCACATACATTGAAAAAGCACCGTTTTCTCTCAATCCCCCCTTGATTCTTATCACCCCTTCAGAATCATAAATCATTATTTGGTTTTTCAATTAATTATGCCAAAAATAGCCTGTGGTTGAAGCAAACCAACCTCATCTCCCGTGCACAAGAAATGAAGACGGCCCACGGTCAACCCAGTGATCTTGCTGCCTGATGTCTGTTTGCGCCCCCCTTCGTGCACAAAGGGAACCGAAACCGACCACCACAACCAACAACATCCAACGACTCATAACCATTGGAGCCCCCCCTGTCGGCTCCCAATAATTATATCCTGTTGTTTTACTGTTCTCCCTCTTATCTACCTTCTATATATATATATCCTTCTATACATATATCTTATATATGAATCCTCCATTTATATCTCATACTCCTAATCAATGAACACAGGACTTCTCGCTGTTGTCTCGTCTCTCGATCTCCTGATTGACTCTGAAAGGAAGTCCCTGTTTTGTTCATGATTCACCGCCCGTGCTCTGTTGTTTCAAAACGCTCTCTAAACAGCGTCTCCGCCGGGAAGGCCCCTCCGATGTCCGCCTCGTTCTCCCCTGGGCAACACCGCCTGCGACCGCTGGACTCCGCCTCGTCGGCCGTCTCCGCCCCGTTGGCCGTCTCCGCCCCGTCGGTCATCTCCGCCCTGTCGGTCATCTTGGTTGAGGCTCATCTCCACCGCCGTCGGCCCTCTCTCTCGTCGTGGACGATCTGTGTACCAGGCTGCCGTGCCTGGCCCCTGCGGCTTCCTCCTCCTCCAGTCTGTCTCCTGGCCATCTCCATCGCTGTCGGTGTCATTCCCCCCTTGAAAGCAGAAACACAACACCGGCAGTCTTTCTGTACACTCGACCCTGTGTTTTCTATTAGTCTACCGTGGCTTTGGGCCTGCAGCTCGTTCTCTATATATTTTTTTTCCTCTGCAAGCCCCTGCCATGGCCACGCCCTTTCAGACTGTTGGACGGTGTGAGTGTCCTACAGCCCATGGCGCTATTTGTTCTCTATTAGTCCCCCACCTTCTCAACACCCATATCTAATCCTACAGGGCTGTTCCCTGTTTTGTTGTCTTCCGGCGTGACACCAGCAGCTAAACGATACCCACTCGGCGCTCTACGTTTGTCCCACGGTTGACCCCCAGCGCGCGCCAGTTCTTTCTGGTGACGTGTCCCCTCAAGACTCTGCCTATTTATTAGGTGTGAGAAGGCCCCACTGGAGATCGAACTCCCTCTTATTTCATAATTAAACTTATTTAATTAACCTGTATATCGATCTTATTATTATGATAATAACATACAACCGAGCATCGCTCTAACATACAACAGAGCAGGTTGGTTCCCTGCTCCTAACTCACATACGTACTCGTACTATCATCTAACATACAACAGAGCTGTCCGTCGCCCTATACCCTACGGGGCTGTCTACCGTCGCCCTGGAGCTGTCACCGTTGCTCTATACCCTACGGGGCTGTCTACCGTCGCCCTGGAGCTGTCACCGTCGCTCTATACCCTACGGGGCTGTCTACCATCGCCCTGGAGCTGTCACCGTCGCTCTATACCCTACGGGGCTGTCTACCGTCGCCCTGGAGCTGTCACCGTCGCTCTATACCCTACGGGGCTGTCTACCGTCGCCCTGGAGCTGTCACGTCGCTCTATATACCCTACGGGGCTGTCTACCGTCGCCCTGGAGCTGTCCCGTCGCTCTATATACCACACTTTGAGTTCCTTTACAAAGTTCTCACATACACCACCGTGTATACACACAAGCAGTTGGTAATTTTGAAAAAATTCAACTCCTTAATTAACTTAAACTCTACATATTCGCCTATGGGTAATGGAAACTCCCCAGCACTACCCCCCCCCCCCCCCCTCCGCAATTAAACTCCTTAATTGAATTAAACTCTAAATATTCCCCTATGGGTAATGGAAACTCCCCAGCACTACCCCCCCCCCCCCCTCCGCAATTAAACTCCTTAATTGAATTAAACTCTAAATATTCCCCTATGGGTAATGGAAACTCCCCAGCACTACCCCCCCCCCCCCCCCCCTCCGCAATTAAACTCCTTAATTGAATTAAACTCTAAATATTCCCCTATGGGTAATGGAAACTCCCCAGCACCACCCCCCCCCCCCCCTCCGCCAGGTGGCGACCTACTCCTCCATTTGCCTGTATTATCCCACTGCCCCCCTAGATGGCGGCCAAAACTCAGTCTAGAGGATTGTAGGTGACGTGTCACTTCCTGATTCTAAACCCCTCGTGGCTCTGCGGCCATTTTGACTCGGTGCAAATGGCTACTCTCTCAACAAACGGCCGCTGCCCTTCCTTCCAAGGCCTGAAAACACCGCTGTTTTTCCTCTCTTTCCTATCCATTATCAGGGGACGCTTTCTCAGACTAATACTCTTGCCTGATCGGACATAATACACACTGGTACAATCTCCTTTCGACTTTCCTTCTGTTATGAAAACAGTCCCGCCATAACAATTTTTCGATCTGATTCAAGCGCCCCCCCCCCCCTTTCCTCATCTCGCATTTACCCTCCTTAAACCAAAACTGTGCAGCCTGCCTCATTTGCTTTTCATTCTCTGTAGATAACACCCTCGATTTTCACCATGGCTCTCTGCTCATATTATTACAGCTGGCATTCTCTCTCTGTGTCAAACTAGAAATGTTTACGTTTACGGATTCACTATCTGTTCGTTTTTATTTGGCTATAAAAAATCAAAACAACCGTGTGCACAGTGAACTCACATTTTTGATCGGAGCGCTGTTTCCCCTACAGCGCTGGTTCGCCTCCTGACCGCTCGACTCGCCGCTCTCCCAGGGCTGGCCGGCCTTGCTTCGATCATGATTCTCCCACACATTGATGACTGTTGTCCACTGTCGCCCCATTATTGACAAAGTCTTTATCCGTTGTTCTTATCTCTTGCTTTCTGGCTGTCATCAACAACCAACTGTTCCCGTTGTTTTAATCTCTTGCAAATCCGGGTCCCAACGGCATCAACTGTAAGATTCTGATCAAACTGGCCAGTATCACGTCTTCGTCTGTTTGGCTCTCCATCCAATTCCTCTGCGTTGTGTACTTTTAATGGTCCTGACGTCTCCGATACTGGTAGATAAGATCCTTATCTCCCCCCCGTTAGTGCAATCCGTAAACCATAATACTTCCCCACCTCCGTAAGAATTCGACACTTCGACAACGTGAAATACCTTACAAGGAAAAGCATGGTTTTATTTCTCTAAACAGAAACCTCAGCTCAGATGTTAACAGATTGTATTGTCCTTGAAGAGTATATTTCTAATGATCTTTCGGTGTGTTCATATTATCGTCCTTTTGCTGTTCAGTCCAATAGTGTACAGGCCTGTTCGTTAGCCTAAAACCATCCTCGTGGTAGCCGAAGCTACTGGTGATGTGCCATTCTCCCCCCCCCCCCCCCTCTCTCTCGTCGAGAGGAGAGAGTCTCTTCTGGTTTCTTCCCTCTTAGTCTCAGTCAGATTTTAGTCTGCTCAACACCCGGAAACACCGTTCGACTTATAGATGTTCGTCGTCGCAACGACGGCCCCGCCTTCTGGTTGTCATGTGACGTGTTGTCAGGACAACTGCGTTTAACCTTTCACACATTAAAATGCAGTTTCATTCACTGTTGCATTAAGATGAACCTCTCTCCCTCCTGCTCTGGGAGAGTACACTCTAATCTCAGATGTTCTTCTAAGGAATTCATAACAAAACCCTCGCTGACGCGGCCTGTGCCTGTGAAATCACTGGTTCCACCACCGTCACCGTCTTCCATGCACATTTCAATCACCGTTTTAGCTGTGGTCATCTCTCCCCAATCTATACATCACATACATTGAAAAAGCACCGTTTTCTCTCAATATGCAAATAATATACAGTACTGTTACCCAGAGATCATAACAGAAAATATTATATATATATATGATGGGGATGAGACTGTACATTAGGAGGAGGGGGGGGGGTTGGACATTTACGGTGGCCAGTTTCGAATTGCAGCCTCCCGTAGGTGCTCTTTAAGAGCGGTTTTGAATGTGGGCAGGGGTAAAGTGGGTTTTAGGAGTGAGGTTAAGCAGTAGTCTGACCAGTTTGTTTTGTGATGTTTGTAATCTTGTTTTTAGTGCCTTTGAGGTGCTTTGGTACCATGAGGTGCAGGCATAGTCGTAGTACCCTTGAATGAGTGTACTGAGAGTACCCATGATTTTTGCCATTTTGTTATCGTGAAATTGGTATTAAATTTAATTCTGAGTGGCATTAAAAAGTCTTAAAAAGCCTTAAATCTGACTGGGCTAAACCTGCAGATACCCTGTGTACCGCGCTGAGATTGAGAAGCTAATCACAGCGGGACACGTAACAAAGATTGACATTAAAGAGGCCGATCAGACGACCGAATCATGGTACGTGCCGCATCACAAGGTCCATCACAACGGCAAGGATCGCATTGGAACTGCAGCTACCAGATCGGATCCCAAAATCTGAATAAAGAGCTCTTGCCCGGCCCCACACTCGGCCCCTCCCTACTAGGCGTGCTACTGCGCTTCCGCCAGGACAAGGTGGCTATCAGCGGGGATATCAAAGGGATGTTCTTACAGGTGAGACTAGTAGAGGAGGACAAGCCCCTGCTGCGGTTCCTATGGAGAGAGAGGATCGGAGATGAGAACCCAGCCATCTACCAGTGGGAAGTACTCCCCTTCGGAACCACATGCAGCCCGTGCTGTGCTACATTTGCACTACAGAAACACGTCGCAGAGGACCTAACAGCAGATGAAGAGGTCCAACACAGTGTGAAGAACAGTTTCTACGTGGACAACTGTTTACAAAGCGTTTCGACTCAAGAAGAAGCCGAGGCTCTCCTAATCAAGCTACGCGCCTCCCTGATCAAAGGCGGCTTTGATCTCAGGCAGTGGGCCAGCAGTGACCCGCACGTATTGCGCAGCCTCTCCCCCGCGGACAAGGCTGCCAGCAGCGAGACCTGGATGGCGACCATCCCAGGAGAAGCCCAAGAAATGACACTAGGACTAGTCTGGCGCTTCAAAACAGACTCGCTCCACTATAGACACAAACCCTTGGCTCCAGAGCAGGGAAGGTCGACGGCGATACCGACCACCAGACGGAGTGTGTACAGAACACTCGCCAGACAATATGACCCGTTGGGATGTATTCTACCTTACACCACCAGGGCAAAGATGATTGTACGAGCACTATGGGACAAGGACCAGGGCTGGGCCGACCCAATACCCGCACACCTTGCCTCAACATGGAGAGAGTGGGAGACGGAACTCCGCTCACTCCCAGGCGTCAACATACGCCGCAGCTACTTCCCATCCACAGTGAGGCCAGAGACATGCAAGATTGATCTACACGTCTTCAGCGACGCCTCCGAAGTAGCCTATGGATCGGTGGCCTACTTGCGTGCCCAAGAGAAGGGAGGAAAGATACACACTGCTTTCATCCTGGCCCGCTCAAGAATAGCCCCACGTAAGCAACAATCTATCCCACGTCTAGAGCTCTGCGCAGCCCTAGCAGGAGCGCATCTAGCCACGTTAATCCAACGTGAACTCACCATTCCGGTGCACAGAACAATCTTGTGGTCAGATTCCACGACAGTACTCACATGGATCAAGTCTGATTCATGCAGATACAAAGTCTTCGTGGGAGTCAGAGTCACCGAGATTCAAGAGTTAACAGAAGCAGCGAGCTGGCGGTATGTGGACACCAAACACAACCCAGCTGACGTCATCACCCGGGGAATGTCTCTGGATGACCTAACCCGTCGCAACATCTACAGTGACGGACCAGAATTCCTCAAGCTCCCGGAAGGAGAGTGGCCTACGCCCACCCCACGGGAAGCAAGTAACGAGGAGGCTGAGAACAAGAAACCTATGTTCTGTGGACTGAGCACAGTCGCCTCCACAGACCCCAACATAGATGACTGCATTACCCTAGAGAGTGCGCAGCAAAGAACATTCCTGCGGCACCACCCAGAGATTCAGTCCACCACTGACATGTCAGCAGCTGACTACGAAGAAGCAGAACTTCTTCTACTACAACGAGCCCAGAGAGACTCGTTCCCCGATGAGCTAGACTGTCTACAGGGAGGAAACCCCGTCCCATCAGACAGCAGACTGCTCCACCTGGCACCAGAGAGTGACGCCCATAATCTCATCAGAGTGGGTGGTCGCCTGCGGAGAGCCCCCGATCTACCGGATGATATTAAGTACCCGATCGTCTTGAACAGCCGACACAAGGTCACAGAGCTGATCATAAAGAAATACGACGAGGATGTACACCACGCAGGAGCAGAGAGTCTTCGCGGAGATCAGACGTCGTTATTGGATACTGCAAGGGAGAGAAGCAGTACGGCGCTTCCAGCGAACCTGTCTAGACTGCCGTAAGTGGCGCGCGCAGCCCAGCATACCACGGATGGCTGACTTACCCCCCTGTCGCCTCCGACTCGGCGACAAGCCATTCCACTCCACAGGCATGGACTGTTTTGGCCCGTTGTATATAAAGAGAGGAAGAGGAACCGAGAAGCGGTGGGGTATTGTATTCAAATGCATGACCACCAGAGCGATACATATCGAGCTCCTTCCGACCATGAGCACAGACTCATTCCTTATGGCCTTCCGAAGATTCACATCACGGAAAGGAAAACCGTCTACATTGTTGTCTGATCACGGGACAAACTTCAAAGGCGGAGAAAGAGAGCTGAGAGAGAGCTTCCAAGCTATGGGCCCAGAACTTAAGACCCACCTCGCTCCATCCCAGATTGACTTCCAGTTTAATCCCCCGAACGCACCCCACTTCGGTGGAACCTGGGAACGAGAAGTACGTTCTATAAAGACAGCCCTGTACGCCGTGCTTGGGGCCCAGACTGTGGCGGAGGAAGTCCTAATGACAGTCCTCACGGAGATCGAGGGAGTATTGAACTCAAAGCCCCTCGGTTACGTCTCCAGTGATGTAGCAGATGTCGACCCAGTCACCCCCAACACACTCCTAATGTGGGCGGCTGGACCCCGCGCTACCCCAGACAATGTACAGGCCTGAAGAAGCGAACGGCCGAAGAATGTGGAGGTACAGTCAAGTACTAGCTGACAAGTTTTGGAGCAGCTTCCTACTCCACTACCTACCGTCTCTACAGACCCGCCAGAAGTGGGTAAAAGAGAGAGACAATTTGACAGAAGGAACAGTCGTCATGATTATCGACCAGTCACTACCCAGGGCTATGTGGCCGGCTGGCCGCGTAAGCAAAGTGATCACCGGTGCCGATGGCAAGGTCCGAGCAGCTGAAGTACTCGTCCAAGGGCGCACTTACACACGACCCGTGGCGAGGCTCATAGAACTGCCCCGACTCCCAGATACTATCGATGATGACCATGACCCCATGACTTCGTGAGTTGACTGACCCTTACAGCGGACCTTGAGTGGTAGACAGTGCGGTTAATCTGTCTCTGCTTAGCTAATTAGGGGGCGGCTGTTGTGAAGGATCAGATTAAACCGAATATATATATTTATTTATATATATATATTTAAATAGTGTTTGTATATCGTTTGATATCCCCTGTATATTCCTTGTACAATATGCACTGAATATCCCTTTAGTCTACTAAACAGCCCATAATAGTTTCATTCTACCATTGGACGAGAACCTGGCGCCAGGTTGCCATACCCCTAGGTTCAAGTTCAATCGTGCCGCCCAACATGTCGTGGCAAGCCCCGGTTCCGCGTAGGAATACGTCTGGCGAAATACGAATGGTACTATTTGTTCATAGCGCATATATATATGGCGCAAGTAAAGTAGAACTTTTTTTTAGTCCAGTTCTTTACCCTCCAACAGAGTGACAGACGCGAAGCCTCACCCACGACGCACGTGTGGTGTAGTAAGGCCTACTTGGCCTCAGAATAGGCATTGAGATATCGTGTGGATTAATAGTTGAATAGTCATAGTTTGGCACTATACCGTCGAGTTGGACGTATTCTATTAAGCTAATAATAGTCTATTTATGTATGGTGCATCGTTCGGTTAGAGTTATAAAGTTATCAGTACCCCCCATCGTTCCTGACGTTATCTGGACGCTTAACCAGGCTGGGCAGACCCCTAGTGGTGCTTGCATCCGAGGAGCTCCGGGCCAGGGCGACTGGACCTGTATATTGGATTACTCTACCCGGACGACGGCGAGCCTTCCACGGCTTGGATTATGCTTTGGGTGCTTTGATTATTCCATGGATAACGGCCAACACTGCGGAGTGTTGGAACTACCCCCCGGAGAGGACTCCAGGTGAGACGGCGCTCTACACCAGTGAGGTCGCCTCACGTCTCTCCGTTGTGGACCGGCAGCTACCGTCCAACAGAGGGTCCAGCTGTATTCGTCTGCGGACCGAGGTTCTGTGGGCACCGTGTTCAAGACTTTGAATTCTCCCAAGAAATCGTCGGCCAGATGGGATACCGCCAGCGGCTTCTCTAACCCCCCCCTCCTACTGTCTTACAACCAGCGGGACCCCCCCCCCCCCCCTTAGTGTATCCAGCTATAATCATTTAAGTACCATCGCTATAGTTCCTAAATATCCAGGTTGTATACTTACTCCCTGTGTTACGACCCTGGCTCATGGGTACGCAACCTATGTGTAATCAACACCAAAACCCTGTGCTCTAACTCAAAAATGCTACTAAACCAAGGAACTACTAATATAACTATAAACTAATGTACTGGTAACCCAACGGACAAGGACTGTAAGAACCTGACAGCTCTTTCACTAGGCACAGACCGTGCATGTGTGTTTCTGGGTCTGCCTTTGAAGCTCCCCAACAGGTAACAATCAGCACTAATTGGCTAATTGGCAGCCCTCACCTGCCTGCCCTGGTGAAACAGGAGTGACCAGGCCTCTAGTACATAACACCTCCCCCACCAAACTGGTTGCCCAAGAGGCAACCACTACACAACAACCCATAAACAAAACAAAAAACAACTGTGACCCCTTAGTTGTCAGGGCCTCTACCACCACAGCGATAACGGGTACCACAAACACCGGTACTACGATCGTGAGAGGGCGTCTGCTAGCACGTTGTCCCTCCCACGAATGTGGCGAATATCCAAGTTATACGCCTGGAGGAACAAACTCCATCGCATCAAACGATGATTCGAATTCACCATGCTGCGAAGAAAAACCAAAGGGTTATGGTCTGTATACACAACAAGGGGTAAACTGGAGGATCCCACGTAAACATCAAAATGGTTCAAGGCAAGAACCAAAGCGAGCGCCTCCTTCTCTATAGTAGAGTAGTGCAGTTGATGCCTGTCAAACTTTTTAGAAAAGTAGCACACTGGGTGCTCCACCTCTAATGCATCCTCTTGCAGGAGGACGGCTCCAGCACCGAGGTCACTAGCATCCACTGCCAACTTGAATGGCAGTTGAAAATCGGGAGCTGACAGAACGGGAGCGCTAATCAGAATACCCTTGATGCTCTCAAAAGACTGTTGACAAGTCTCAGTCCACACGAAAGGTACCTTAGGACTGAGCAGATTGGTCAAAGGGGCAACAACAGAAGCAAAGTTCCTACAGAAACTCCTATAGTACCCTGCCATACCTAGGAAGCGCTTTAACTCCCGCCTGGTGATGGGAGCAGGGAAGCCCACTATAGCCTCCACCTTAGCTGTAACGGGGCACACATGCCCACGTCCAACCACCTTACCCAGGTAGGTAACCGTGGCCTGTCCAAATTCACATTTCGCAAGGTTAACTGTCAAGTTAGCATCACCCAACCGCTTGAACACTTCGGCCAGATGCTCCACATGTTGTGACCAAGAGGAACTGTGGATAACCAGGTCATCCAGATATGCCTCACAGAACGCTACCCCGCCCAGGACCTTGTTCACTAGCCGCTGAAACGTCGCTGGGGCATTTCGCATGCCAAAGGCCATCACTGTATACTGGCAGAAACTCTCTGGTGTGACAAAAGCGGATATCTCACGTGCTCGCGGAGTAAGCGGAACCTGCCAGTATCCCTTTAGCAAATCCAATTTACTTACAAAGGCTGCTGAACCCACCCGATCGATACAGTCGTCCATCCGAGGCAGAGGGTACGAGTCCGGCTTGGTTACTGTATTAACTTTACGGAAATCAGTACAGAACCGATGAGTGCAGTCTGGCTTATCAACAAGCAGGCAGGGGGAGCTCCACGCACTAGAACTGGGCTCCGCAATGCCATGTCTCAGCATATAGTCTACTTCCTTACTCAAGATCCTTCGTTTTTCCGGATTCACCCTATAGGCATGTTGCTTAATTGGTCCTGCACTACCAACATCAATGTCATGCTCGAGTACATTAGTACGACTAGGGACATCAGAAAACAAACGTGTATGCTGTCTAAGTAGGCGCACCACATCCGTACGCTCAGGAAGTGGTAAGTACGACAGGTGTGAGTCCAAGTCACCTAGTATCTGGGTGTTTGGCAACCGGCCCTGAGAAATCTCCTTCGACACAGAACAGTCGGCTACAATAGGAGATGCAGAAACTGTTAGAACAGCCACAGGCTTGACCCCTGACTGGTCAACCTGAGCCCTATCATTGTACGCCTTCAACATATTGACGTGACATAATCTACTCTTGCGCCTGCGGTCGGGAGTTTTAATCAAGTAGTCGACCTCACCAACTTTGCGCTCAATGGAGTATGGCCCACTGTATTTAGCCTGTAATGCAGACCCAAGAATAGGCAAGAGAACCAACACCTTGTCTCCCGGTGAGAACACCCTATGTCGGGCCCGCCTATCATACCACACCTTCATTTTTCCTTGGGCTACCTTTAGGTTCTCTTTCGCTAGTTCACATGCTCTACTAAGCTTAAGCCTGAAGTCACACACATAGTCCAACAAATTAGTAGAGGAAGGAGTCTGGTCAGCCAACCACTTTTCCTTCAGCAGTTTCAAAGGACCCCTCACTGTGTGGCCGAACACCAGCTCAGCCGGGCTGAATCCAAGAGACTCCTGGGTTACCTCCCTAGCAGCAAACAGAAGCAAAGGGATTCCATCATCCCAGTCTTTGTCGAACTCCGTACAATATGCCCGCAGCATTGTTTTGATAGTCTGGTGAAATCTCTCCAGCGCCCCCTGGGACTCTGGATGATAGGCAGAGGAAGGGCAATGTTGGATAGACAACTGCTGGAGGACCTGAGCAAAGAGACGGGACATGAAGTTAGACCCTTGATCTGATTGAATGACCTTTGGTAGGCCAAAAGTCGAAAAAAACCTAACCAGAGCTTTGGATATAGCTGGGGCTGTGATCTTGCGTAAAGGAATGGCTTCAGGAAAACGGGTCGCTGCACACATAATAGTCAAAAGGTACTGGTTCCCTGTCTTAGTTCGAGGGAGGGGACCAACACAGTCAATGAGGATCCGCTCAAAAGGTTCCCCAACGGCAGGGATAGGCTGCAGAGGAGCCTGAGGGATCTTCTGGTTTGGTTTACCAACCACCTGACACACATGGCACGAGCGACAATATTGTGCCACATCTGACTTCAAACCAGGCCAACAAAAATGTCTCAGCACACGGTCATAAGTCTTCCTGACCCCCATGTGACCAGCAAGATCATGATCATGTGCTAGATGCAGTATATCAGGACGATACACGGCTGGAACAACAATCTGAAACACACTGCCCCAGTCATCCAGACTGGACAGGTTAGGTGGTGTCCACTTTCTCATGAGCACGTCATTGCTAACAAAGTATCCTTGAGACGTATCTACCATTTCATCCTCTAAAACCGCCTCTTCCAAGAGGGACGACAAGGAGACATCCTTGTTTTGCTCTAGTACCAACTGCTCATGAGACGGTATCACCTTACCAAAACCCTCATCAGGGCCACTTTTCAACTCAACAAAGAACGTGTCACTAAGTGTCATATCACCATCTAAGTTAACAACCTCATGGGTGTCACATTTGACCTTTGACATTGCACGTGTTACCGCACACACAGGAAACACTCCTGGATGCTTCTGTGCGAGCTCATCAGGAACCTCAGAAACTACAGGGACGGGAATTACAACTGGAGTAGCCAGCACTTTGCCACCGGCCAAATCGTTCCCTAGAATGAAGGACACCCCCTTTATGGGAATGTGAGAACACACTCCTACGACAACATTGCCTGATACTAAGGGAGAGTTTAGCGAGACCTCATGCAAAGGAGTATTCACAAAGCCTCCTCCAAAGCCCTGAACAATGGCACCGGAATGCAATGAAGAATCTTCCGAAAATGGCAAAATCCCATCCAGAATGAGAGACTGGAAAGCTCCTGTATCTCTCCATATTGTAATAGCCTGCCTTGATCCTAATTCACCAACCAGTGAAACAAATCCCTCCATCCTAAATGTTGAGGAGCCCTCTAGCTCCCTGTCTGCACCTTTGATACTTCGCACCCCACCCTCTAATGTCGGCATAGGTGTCCTGTCTATGATTTCTACCAGAGCCACAGTTTTTACATTTTTCTGCTTAAGCACAGGGCATCCAGCAACGATATGACCAGGCTCCTTACAGTAAAAACAGATAACCCCCTCTGGGAATGCACTAGCAGAGCCACCTTGCCTAGGAGTCGAAGTAAACCGACCAGCAGACACGGGTGCCGGGAACCGGCTCCCCTGAGAAGGACGCCTACTACCCCTGGACTCCACACGGCCCTCCTCTACAAAGACAGACTTGTGTGTTAACACAAACTCATCAGCCAAGACAGCAGCGTCGGCTATCTTCGATACCTTATGCTCATTTAGATGTGTGGAAACGTTATCAGGAACACACCTCTTAAATTCCTCTAGGAGAACCAACTGTCTGAGCTGCTCCCTTGACTCTGCTTTTTGCGAGGTGCACCACCGGTCAAACAGGTTCTCCTTCTCTTTTCCAAATTCAACATAAGACTGCCCCTCCTGCCTACGATAACCTCTAAAACGCTGACGATAGGCCTCGGGGACCAACTCATAAGCCCTCAATATGGAAGCTTTAACAAGTTCATAATCAGCGCTCTGTTCAAGGGACAGAGCAGTGTAGGCTTCTTGTGCCCTACCAACCAAAACACATTGTAGCAGCAGTGTCCAGGCGGTATCAGGCCACTTCAATGTGGTTGCCACCCTTTCGAAAAGGGGAAAATATCTTTCCACGTCTTTCTCAAAAAATGGTGGCACCATCCTAATATTCCTGCCTACATCAAACCCGGAACGTGACTCTGGATGCAGAGCACCCGCCTGCAAGGCAGCATACTTATATTCAAGCTCCTTCTGTGCACGCTCGTGCTCCAGCAACAGTTGTTTCTCCTTAAACTCACGCTCATGCTCACGCTCCTCTTTCCTCTCTCTCTCCTTAAGCTCACGCTCCTCTTTACTCTCTCTCTCCTTAAGCTCACGCTCCTCTCTCCTCTCCTCACGCTCTCGCTCTAGCTGCCTCTCCTTAAACTCCAACTCCCTAATCCTCCACTCACCCTCTACACCAGGTAATAGCGGAGACGCGCCAGACGATGGAGGCTCCTCCACCCTCTCCTCAAGCACCTGTCCCCTAATGAGCAAAACCCGCAAAGCACCCAAGGCAGATGGTTTCAAACGTTTCTCACTGGGAGTAAGCTCGACCTTGTAGTGCACAGCAAGCTCGAGCAGTTGTTCTTTGGAAAATTTGTCTAATAAGTCATGAGACGGGCGATCAACAAAGTCCCTGATGGAAGCCATTGTCACTGAACTAGACATCCCAAGCTACACACCCAACCTCACAGACACGAAGAACCACTAACGAACCACTGAAGAACAACGAAGAACCACTGAAGAACCATGAATAATGCTAATTGCCAACAATAACAACCAGAATGGAACACGGTGGAAATGTGAGCTCTACGGAGCGCACCTTTCCAGGTTGCACAAACAACCAAAAAAAAATATTTAAAAAAACACACCCACCCTAAATAGACGTGTCATACACGCAGGGTGTTAGGTGCTACCAGGTATGCTCACCAAACACTTAAACAAACAAAATAAATCCAACAAAATTTTCCAAACAGGTGCGCCTTCTAACCTGATGTGACCACATATGCTTCTACGTCTAAACTGCAGAAAACCCCGGCCTACCACATGTCTACCCTAAGAAACACTAAATCAAGCCCTACCACACTACCTGTGTTTCCTGGCCGCCCTAACCTACCTACCCTTAAACTAATGCCCTGTAGACCTAACTTTCTTCAACCACACCTGCTACCAGTCAAAGATCATATACAATCATTTCATTGACCGCCCCAGGAGTACGTGGTGCACCGGACGCTAACCCACAACCAGAAAATAATGTCCCTATCTACATGTGGTGCCTACTAAACTATATATTTTAACAGCATAAGTAGTCACATCAAATTACAAACAAATACGGCATACTCACCTGTTTGATGAAAAATGGCTCAGCCCCCACGTTACACCATGTGTAACGAACACCACCCAAACCATAACATGATGACACCCCGTGCAACACAAAAAAAAAATCACCAAACAAAGTTCTAGGGGTAAAAGATCCCGGATGAGCGCCCAATTGTTACGACCCTGGCTCATGGGTACGCAACCTATGTGTAATCAACACCAAAACCCTGTGCTCTAACTCAAAAATGCTACTAAACCAAGGAACTACTAATATAACTATAAACTAATGTACTGGTAACCCAACGGACAAGGACTGTAAGAACCTGACAGCTCTTTCACTAGGCACAGACCGTGCATGTGTGTTTCTGGGTCTGCCTTTGAAGCTCCCCAGCAGGTAACCAATCAGCACTAATTGGCTAATTGGCAGCCCTCACCTGCCTGCCCTGGTGAAACAGGAGTGACCAGGCCTCTAGTACATAACACCCTGCGTAACCAGAGATTGGACATTCAATGTTGATTTACCTACGAATACTCATTTGCCATACAAGTGCATATTTCAAATCATAAGTGTAAACAAGTGAACGTTGTATATACCTTTTGCTATATTAAATATTCAATTTATACATTTGTGTGGACTTCGTTTCATCAGGTGGGAAAGTGTTCATCATACTTATATCATGTACTGGATGGCCAGAAGTTAAAGTACAAGAGGTAGTGGTATTAAATACCATATCTAACAATACAGTCAGGGAATTGTACCCCTCAGTTACAACCAGTGTACCATTGAGTTCATCTGACCGTGGCACTGAATTAGTTAATAACATCTGACGAGTCGCTGTCTTGTGCGCTCCAACTGCTTTTCCTCATCTCTTCGTATGTGATGCTCTAGCTGGCAAGCAGGCCAAGAAGATGCTTAAAAAAACAGCATTTAAAAGTGAATTGTATCCTTCAAGTGACATCCTTGAAAATAAAAAAAATAGTGCTTGGAAAAGTACTTAAAAGTCCTTGAATTTTATTTTGCAATGTCTGGGAACCCTGACTACTTTATTTTGTTTGCTTGAGAGTTGAGATGTACACTACATTTGTATTACTTCTAAAATCCTGTTCCTAGTTAAAGTGATGTCACAATGATAGATGATCCGTTTGTTCTCGTCATGATTGTTCTCAGATTGATACCCGCTTCATGTGGTGTTATGTTGTGATGGTGGTTTTTCACAAACGGATTGATATTGACACCCATGCGCTGTTATTTTTATCTCTTGCGTGTGCTTTGAAGGATTTTGGTTTGGTTTTCATCATTGGGCTCCCTCGGTTCGCTGGTGTTTTGGGGATTCCTTGCATTGGGGGGCTCGCTACTTTCGGGGGGTCCCGGGGGTCCCTGTGTCGTCCACGTAAATACACAGGTCACAACATGTTTACAGGAAAGTTTTGGAGTTGTATTTGGAGTGTATTTCGTGACTGTTGGGAACTAGGCTACACTGGTACACCTACTTCCAGTGAATGACACTCTCTTACTGTACAAGGTCGAGCCAAGAGGAATATATTTTGGTGTGTAGCACCATGCTATGTTAAATAGACATTTCACACACAAAAAAACAATGCCGATTTATTTTGCGCATAATCTCAGACACATCCAAAAAACTCAGTTTTGTCTCAATTATTGAGAATGATTTATTATGTTATAATAATAATACAATACTTCTATAATATAATTATTAATTATATGATGTAATTTATTATGTTTTTTCAATGTTCCACTACACTTAAATCAGGCATCTTATTTCTCAAAATAGGCAGCCATTTTGGAAGAGAGAGACAACGACATTGCGTGCGAGGCTTCTTTTGTCCCGTCCGCGGGAGTTCGCTCTCCCCCATATCCGAAGGGCAACGCAGCCGGCGGGGAAAGCGCTCCGTTTAGCGCTGAGACACGTGGATAATCAAACAAAAGAGCTCCGTTTATAGCCGTGCCCCGTTGGCCCACGCGCATGTTAATTTAGAAACCCAACCGAGAAGCGTTGCCAGGGCGAGGGCATCGCCGCAGGCAGAACAAGATGGCCACCAACACGGAGCAAAGACTGTACCCCCCCCTTCCCTCTCACACACACACACGCACATGCACACACACACACACACACACAGACACACACCCGGGGGCCATGGCTGCCCCTCATGTGCCTCTGGAACCTGGTTTACTTACAACATCATCTGGTTTTTCAGGGCGGGTTTGATACACAGTCGTTAACTGCTTCTCTTAAACAAAGGAGATTATGTGGTGATTTTACGGTAAGGCAGATGGTTAAGAGACGGGGGCCTGGCGTTACTGTGCCTCTTGGAAAGGAAATAAGAGAGGGGTTAATCTCAAAGGGTAGTTTGCATCAGGTTTGGCATTGTGCCACTTACTGTAGTCCAAACCCCTTGTGTTATATAGCCTTGTAGCTCGGATGGTTTTTCCGATACTAACGGGTGTCTGGAGTAGGGTACGTTTGTTTTTTAGTTTTTATTGCTATTTTCTCAGTATTTTGGCTCAGGGTTCTGTGCGTCACACAGAGGACGATCCTTTGTTCCACTCAGCTGTTGCATTGCAGGCCCAACGCCCCGACACAACGGGTCTCTCTGTCAAACCAGCAAAACCCCACTCACACACAACAGGGCTCATGATTATCAATATCACATGATTTACACCAACGCATTAACATGACGGATTAACAAAACAAAATGACAACCATTTAAATGCACTGGTAAGCAAACATTAGTTCACTTACCCTCCTAACCAATTAAAAGTCGTTTTAGATAAAAGCTTCAGCTGAATGACCAAATGTAAATGTCTTGTACAGATGTCGCGATAATGTGTATTGATTGCGTTTGTGCAACACGGTCTCATCAGAAAACGTAAATAAAGTACTAATGGACCACAGGGAAAAAAGGTACATAATGTACGTTATGTTATAGCCATAAATAATATATTTACTGGCAAAAGTCCACGACCAGAAGTTGAACCAGCGGTCATTGCAGTCACAGGGTGAGTGCTCTCACCACTATCTATGATTAATAACGTTATGGTTAGTTTTAACATTTGCTCAATGGCTATGGTTAAGACATAAAGTTAGGGTTAATGTTAGGGTTTTCTGAAAAAGTTAAACGTTTCAAACTTTATGAATATGTAATATACTTATTTGTAGTACATACCGGTACACATGTTACATTTTCAATACAAATACGTACACATATTACATTAAAACATTATTACATTAAACATACATTATGTACCTTTTTTCCTGTGGTCGATTAGTACTTCCATATAATACATACTTATTTACATTATGTTTTAAGCGAGATCAGCTGGTCTGTGTGGATGTTGAGTGAAGTGGACCCGTTTACACTGCGAGGTGAACGATGAGCTGAAAGACACTTGGGATGAAACCACGTCCGTCCAGTAGCGTGACTTCGGCATCTAAAAGGTCACGTCATGTCACACGTATCCTCTCTCCTACGACACTCGGTTGATTTGAAACCTCCAGACTACTTCTCTGTCTTTAAAGGCCAAGCAGCAGCAGTAAATTGAAGGGCTGACGTAGACAGGCAGACATTATGTAGCTCTTAGTCTGTTGACAAAAGTCTGTCTGACCACCACCTATACACCAGTAAGGCGAGTCTCTCTATAGAGACATCATGTTATTACCTGGCACCGCAGTGAAGCAGGAGTCTTCTTCCACTGGGCCTGTTTGCTGCAAGATTCACAAGTCAATGGAGAATCTTGAGAACGGTCGTCAACCCACCTGTTCTCCACCGCCACCTCTCCGTCACCTGGGGAAGCCCCGACTGTCTCCTTTTCTTTCTTGCTCTCTCACTTTCTCTCGTTTTCTTTCTCTTTCTCTCACTCTTTCTCTTTATCTCCTTTTCTTTTGCTCTTTCTCTCTTTTTCTTTCTCTTTTTCTCCTTTTCCTTCTCTCTATCGCTCTCTTTTTCTCTCTCCCTTTCTCTCTCCCTTTCCCTCTCTCTTTCTCTCTCTCTCTCTCTCTCTCTCTCTCTCTCTCTCTCTCTCTCTCTCTCTCTCTCTCTCTCTCTCTCTCTCTCTCTCTCTCTCTCTCTCAGGGGCTTGGCAGGTGGTCTTTATGAATCCAGTGTGGGGTCCAGAGGTGCAGCATGTCTTCCTGACAATCTGTTGAAACCCCTGATTGCTGTTCACCTGCCAGACTGAGTGTGTGTGTGTGTGTCCAGGTGTCTTCTGCCCGTATGTGTCCATAATCTACGTTTCTTTTTCTTGCGGTTTGTGTGTTTAGCGTGTGTGTGCGTGTGCGAGGTGTTCCTCCTGAGTCCTGTGGTTCGTGTGTGTTGGTGTCGTTGGTTAATACCTCCCTTCAGTCTGTGGCTTCCCTCACTTGGAGCAGCACAAAGGGAGTACAGGACTGTTTTTTCACACAATACCTTTGTCCTGAAACACCACCACCACACCCCCTTGCATGGTTTGCTCCAGACACCAAAGTGTGCTGCTATTGGTTCAGACCCACGCCTGTCAAAGTAGAAACACGCCAGGGGGGAAAACACACAAGCAACAACCGAGCGATGTGGGACTTCAGGGCTACATTGATCCATTGTGTCTGTCCGTCTACGTCTTGTGTTTAATTCATTTTCAACAAGGAGTGTCCGTCCGTCTGCCGGATGGGGCCAATGATGTGTCCGTCTTGAGAGGATGAAGGATCAGGGCTTGATCTCAAGTTATACCCATCTACTGCCTTCACTGTCTACAACTGTCTAGCACTGTAATCATAACTACCTGCCTCATCCTATAGTCCATATAATACTGTTTACATACCCGTATGATGGTCATCATAATAATACAATAATACTATTATACTGTTATATATATACAGGTGCAGCTCGATAAATTAGAATATTGTGGAAAAGTTATTTTATTTCAGTAATTCAATTCAAAAAGCGAAACTCTCGTAGATTATACATTCATTACACACAAAGTGAAATATTTCAAGCCTTTATTTGTTTTAATTTTGATGGTTATGTCTTACAGCTCATGAAAGCCCAAAATTCTGTATCACCAATAAAAAATAAAACATATATGTATTTTTCTTTTGTATATAGAAATGTCGGCCTTCTGAAAAGTATGTTCATGTATGTTCACTCAGTACTTGGTTGGGGCTCCTTTTGCATAAATGACTGCATCAATACAGCTAAATATATAGACTTTTCCACGATATTCTAATTTATTGAGCTGCACCTGTGTATATATATATATTTATCTACAACTGTTGGATATATCTGCATATATCCCTGTTCACATACCTATAAATACCTATATATTAATATTATATCTTTATATATCCCATACCTACTCTTAATAGTTATACCACTGTGGCCAGCATGACTTATCTACTACCATAGTATATTTATTAGGGGTGGGGAAAAATCTATACGTAGTAGTATCGTGATACTTTGCGTGGCGATACTGTATCGATATTTAATTATTCATAATATTTTTTTTTTTTTTTTGTATAAGGAAGTTGCATTGTTCATTTCAATACCTGTAATGGTACAGTAGTCCACACACACACACATGTGCATTCAGTTAAGTTGGTAGCTTGTTATATACAGTATATCACATTTAATGGACTGTTACACTTGCACTTTGGTTAGATGCCAACTTCTTTTAATTGTTATTTTTTGGATCTACTTTTTTCTTCTCTTTTTTTTCTCCCATCCCAATTTAGTTGTTATGCCAATTCCCCCCTCCCCTTCCTGGTTGTTGCGTGCATTTGCCCCCCACTTGCCGGTCTAGGGAGGGTTGAAGACTATCACACATGTCCCCTCCGGTAAATGTGGAGTCAGCCAGTCTCTTCTTTTCACCTGACAGCGAGGACTCTCACTGGGGGAGCGTAACCTGTGGGAGGCTCACACTACTTCCCCCAGTTCCCTCCCTCGCTGAGCAGGCGCCCCGACCGACCTGTAGGAGTCGCTGTTTTTACAACGACCAGGATACACACCCCGCTGGCTTCCCACCCGCTAACACTGCCAATTGGTTAGTATGGACGACCGACCAAGCCGGAGGCACCGCTGACAGCTGGATTCGATACCAGTGTCTCTGCGGTGGTAGGCAGGCGCTTAGGCCACTGCGCTACCCAGCCGCCTCCAACTTCTTTTCATTATACTGTACAATGGCAATACATTTGAATCTAATCTATTATTGATATGACCTCAAATGTGCACAGCCCCGGTGTGAACGCAGCCTGGCGGCGTGCTGAGCTGTCATGCCGTCGTTCTGCTCACAGCGTGGCGCTACATCGGTTCACCGGCACGCATCTCTCCCTAATCACCCCTCTCTGTCGCTCTCCGCAGCTCACCTGCATGGGAGGCTACTCTGTGAGACCTCGACCCCTCCGTCAACCACAGGGCCAGAGGGCTGCTGCTTTACTCTGCTGCTGTGCGTGTCTGAGAGGGGCTCTGTCATTAGGACTGTGGCGTTGTCTGTATTGACTAAACCAACAGAGTATAACTTCCACACACACACGCACACACACACCTTGTCATCCCTCTATTGTGTTTTTTGGCAGGTGATGAAAGAGTTGTTGTATAATTTTCAAATGGGTCTAATTCAGCAGCGAGTCATGCCCCTCTCTTCCTCTCTCTTTCTCCCCTTTCTTTTTCTCCCTCCCTTTCTTTCTCTTTTTCTCCCTTTATCTCTTTGTCTCTCTCTTTCTCTTTATTTATCTCTCACTCCTAGGGATCGGTATCGTTAGGATTTTATCGATACTACTACTCTTATCGATACTGCTTAACGGTTCGGTACTTTATTGATACTCTTATCAGTTCTTTTTGATTATTTTGCAAGAAAAATGTATTAATTAATTAACTCATTGGGCGCCAAAAACGTAATATCACGTGTTTCGCTGCCAACGCTTGAGCGCCAAAAACGTAATTACTCGTTTTTAGATCCTTTGATCCCCATTCTAAACACTCAGCCGGAGCTCCCTAGGTCTCCCAGGCTCATCTGCCTACGTTTGAATTGCAATGACGATCGAATCTCACCAGGTGGCAGTGTCACCTACCTTTTGAACTGGGGATATCACTTGTCCCCAGTACTGAGTTTACCACCGGCTGTTTCCGCCTCGGAGTGGATCACAACATAGCAATCGGTGGAAGATTTGGTGCTTCAGAGCTTTTCTTTCCCGTATGGTATCCATGCCCAATATACACAAGTAATTGCGATCGCCATGGGATCGACTGGGATTTATTCATTTTGGAGTACCTTCTGACTTTACGGTTTACGTAAAACATTAGGGGTGGGGGAAAACATCTATATGTAGTAGTATCGCGATACTTTGCGTGGCGCTACTGTATCGATACAGGTACAGATACATTTTTTTCTTTTTTTGTATATCTCTCTGACATTATAGTGTAGTTATTTACTCTATATCTCTCTGACATTATAGTGTAGTTATTTACTCTATATCTCTCTGACATTATAGTGTAGTTATTTATTCTATATCTCTCTGACATTATAGTGTAGTTATTTACTCTATATATCTCTCTATTATTATAGTGTAGTTATTTACTCTATATATCTCTATTATAGTGTAGTTATTTACTCATGTGTAAGTAGGTAACTACTTCCCCTTCAGTCATTTTCCTCCCTCACAGTTGTAGCCAGTCACACATTGAGCTGCCTGTGTGTGTTTGTGCGTGCATATATGCACACGCCTGTGTGTGACTGCCTACACCCAGGTCTCCGTATCTTTGTGTGTAATGTAATGTGTATTGTTTGTGTCTACATGTGTACATTAGGGTAAAGAGTTCAGTGTTTCCCCTAGGATTTTTTTTCAGGGGGGGTGGTAGGCCCCCCAAAACGACTAGTGTTGTCGTGGGGCGTGCGTGTCACAGATACGTGGTGTCAACAGTGTCATCATAGACTCGCGCAGTAAGGTGATTTTTAGTATTGTACATTTCTCTACACTGAGCTGAAATTAAACGATTGCACATAAATTAGGTAAATAGATATTAACAATATTTATTTACAACGCATACATTTACTTATTTACAATTATACATACAGTAGTGACAACACACATATGAACAATTTACAATACAGGGAGGCACATACAACACTCATAACTATTTACAACCAGTGTCAGAGCGAGCACGCTCAAGTTGTTAGGAAATTCTGAGGGTTCAGAGTGCACACTGGACGCTCTGACCGAAGAGTATGTTTATCAGAGCGGAGCAGATTTTCAGAGTGAATTTATTAACTCACCTTAACCTGTTCCACTCGTGGAATATTTTCGCCTAAAATATATACCTAGGTAAATGGAATATTGCTCCACTTCTACAAGGTCCATTTGCATATTATTGGTATCTAGGGACATCTATGGACCTCAAGGAATGTATTCACAATGTCAGAAATATTGTGTCCACTACTAGGCTTGCTTAAATTGTGATGAAACAAAGGAGAATATGAATTATGATTTTTCTTTGCATCTTTGACAGTGAATAACACCATGCTAATAATGACCAAACATAAAAAATTGCCACTGATCTCGTTCAGTACCCTCTTGAGATCAGTTGTAAAAAAAAAAAAATCGAAGCATTTTGTACTTGCTGAAGCTTCTCTCTGTATAATAATTTTTTAAGTTTAAATATCAACATTATCTGGCCATCCTCAGTAAATACTATAAATAAAAATCAAACTTTCCAAAGACCAGAGTTGGGACGGGCACACACACACAGAAAGGGAGAATGGCTTATATCAACTATCCAGTTCGTCTTTATAGTGTAACGTTTGGTTACTTGAAGGAGAAAGAGGGAGAGAGAGAGAGAGAGAGAGACTGAGACTTGTTATGCGCGACGCTAGTCAGTCTCGGAATTGTCTCGGAGTTGTCTCGGAATGGATTTGGTAGCTTTTTTCTGCGTCTCCGTAGACCGTGCCGCGCCATTGTTTTAAAGTCTTAAGTGAAGATTGATTTATATGAAAACCAATTTATGTATAATTTAGCTAGCTCACCAACGTTACTATGATTAAAGATCACTTTAATAATAATTTGTTTTTATATGTTTATATTAGTGCTGTCAGGCGATTAAAAACATTAATCGAATTAATTACAGGATTTGTAATTAATTAATCTAATTAATCACATTTTAATCGCATAACCATTTTATGCCTGATATTCTATATTCTATAATCATATTTCAAATTGCATGTGTCCGGATGGCAGAATTCAGTACTGTATCTACAAAACCTTCTGTTTAATCATCTTCCATTTAATTTGCTTAGATTTTTCAGGTCTGGTCAATTTGAGCATGGTGTTATTCACAGTCAAAGATAAAATATTTATTGATATTCTCATTTGGTTCATTACAATTTACTCAAAGCCTAGTAACAGACACAGTATTTCTGACACTGGGAATACATTCCCTGAGATCCATAGATGTCCTTAGAATCAGATACCAAGAACATGCAAATGGACCATATTAAAAAAAAGTCTGTAATGTGTATTCTACGTACTTATGGAATGAATGAGATAAAAAAAAATATTATTATTATTTTTTTTAAATAAATGTAATTAATTTTGAGTTAATTTTCATAACGCGATAATTTGCTGTGTAATTAATTAATCTAATTAACGCAATAAACTGACAGCCCTAGTTTATATGTAGCTAGTGTGTGTATGTGTGTTATGTAGTGTGTCTTTATGTTTGCCTGTTTGTCTGTCTTTATGTCTTTCTGTCTGTCTTTATGTATGTCTGTTTGTCTGTCTGTCTTTATGTCTGTCTTTATGTATGTCGGTCTGTCTTTATGTTTGCCTGTTTGTCTGCCTATTTGTCTATCTTTATGTATGTCTTTATGTCTGTCTGTCTGTTTTTATGTCTGTCTGTGTTTGTATGTCTGTCTGTCTTTATGTCTGTCTGTCTGTCTGTCTGTCTGTCTGTCTTTATGTATGTCTGTGTCTTTATGTCTGCCTGTTTGTCTGCCTGTTTGTCTGTCTTTATTTCTGTCTGTATGTCTGGCTTTTTGTCTGTCTGTCTCTGTCTGTCTGTGTCTCGTCTTGTCTGTCTTGTCTGTCAGTCTAGCGGTGTGTTTGAAACATCTCTCCTTGTCTTGTTGTTGTGCCTGCAACCTTTCATCTGAAGTATCCTCTTCATATTGATGCTCACTAAGAGCAGCGTTGGCCGAGGCGAGGAGAGAGCGGCTCCGCGATGTCCCTCAGCCCACAGAGTTAATGACACGCCGCTGCTCTAAAATTACTTCTTTTGTTTAAATCCGATCCGATCCTGTTCTCTCTAGTAAATTGCAGTAAAAAAAAAACGGCAGCAGGATATATTCTGTCGCAAGAGAAACACATTCATGCCGTTGTTTGTCAAGACGAGATCAGATGAGAGACTTCAATGCCTCTCTGTGTGGTGGAAATCACAGTACAGCACGGCGTGAGAAGAACAGATTAAAAATCTAAATATAAAGACGAGGTAAACAAGGTAGAAAAGGTAGGACATTATGCAATCATACAAAAGTGTAAATATAAACATGTAGCCTAAATATAACAACCGCTAATCTGCAATAGCTGCAAACGTGTTTATGCATTATGCATCCATTCACCCTGACAGCACCAGAACCCACTGTCTCTCTGCCCAGTCTCCCAGAACCCAGTGTCACTCTGCCCAGTCCCCCAGAACCCTGTGTCACTCTGCCCAGTCCCCCAGAACCCACTGTCACTCTGCCCAGTCCCCCAGAACCCACTGTCTCTCTGCCCAGTCCCCCAGAACCCACTGTCTCTCTGCCCAGTCCCCCAGAACCCACTGTCTCTCTGCCCATTCCCCCAGAACCCACTGTCTCTCTGCCCTGTCCCCCAGAACCAGAACCCACTGTCACTGCCCACCAGTCCCCCAGAACCCACTGTCTCTCTGCCCTGTCCCCCAGAACCAGAACCCACTGTCACTGCCCACCAGTCCCCCAGAACCCACTGTGTCTCTGCCCTGTCCCCCAGAACCAGAACCCACTGTCACTGCCCACCAGTCCCCCAGAACCCACTGTCACTCTGCCCAGTCCCCCAGAACCAGAACCCACTCTCACTCTCCCTACCAGTCCCCCAGAACCCACTGTCACTCTGCCCAGTCCCCCAGAACCCACTGTCACTCTGCCCAGTCCCCCAGAACCAGAACCCACTCTCACTCTCCCTACCAGTCCCCCCAGCCCTGGAAGCCTTCTCACACCACACGCCCTGACATGAACACCTCTCTGTTCTGCTGTGGGCGACGGCCAGTTGACATCTTGCTCCCGGGATACAGAGGAGCTAACCGTCTTGTCAGCCTGCCTGCCTGCCTCTCCGCTCAGACGGGGAGATGGTGAGCAGTGATGTGGCGGTGGATCCGGAAGAGATATGGGTCTTGAGTAGGGATGGGTACCGAATTCGGTACTTTTGAGGTACCGAACCGAAACACGTCGGTACTACCGAGTATCGAATCAAGTGAGATACAGATTTTTATTTTTATTTTTTTCTCCATGTCAACGTTCACACGCACAATATATGCTTACCTAGGATTTGACTTGATTCAACAACAACAACAACAACAACAACAACAACAACAACAACAACAACAAAGCAGTCAGAGCAATGACAAGCCGAAAACTGTCAATTGTAGTTATTTGAAGTTTGGATTTTTTTTTACGACTGATGTAGGTAAATAAAATTTCTTGAGACTAAAGTACCGAAAAAAGGTACCGTTGGGTACCGGTATCGATTCACAGGTACCGGTACCGGTATCGGTTCAAATGTGAAAGGTACCCATCCCTAGTCTTGAGGGTGGGGGGCTCAGGCGATGGAGCAGGACTCGATGTGACAGGAACCTCTCCATCACCCTCTTCTCTGACAACACCCTCCTTCCCGCCTGCTCCAGCAAACTAGATTGGAACTCCAGGGTGAATTATATATCCATTCTGGTTATTTTTTTCCCCCTTCGCTTTTTCAAAGTGCTGGATCCTTTTGTGCAACGGGGTTCACTGGCAAATACAGCCCCCCCCACCCCACCTCACCTACCACTCATTCCGTTTCCCGTCACTCAAAGCTCATAAAAGGGGCTCGCGGGGCGAAACTGCCGTCTTTTTTACTTCCTCCTCCGGGTGAAAAAACCACAGTCTTTTTTTCGCTGGTTTATAATTAGAAACGCAAACGACGTTTCTCTCTCAGCTGCAGAGCCCTGTGTGTGATGGTTTGAAGGGAGCCCCCCATCACCTCCCACGGCTTCACTTCACATCTCCTGGCCAGTTCAGAGCCTGATGTTAACCACGTGCTGCTGCTCCCTCGACTCCACGCTTTACTACACCACGTCTTCTCCTATTTGGATCAAGGATGGATGTGGTCGTGTAGGCGGTGTTTTCTCTTACCGCCGCCCGGGGGCCTCAGGATGTCGCCGGCGCGAGGTCCGTGGGCCCGCTGTCGTAGAGAGATGTTATGTTATTCTCTTATTACTGCTCGTTTTGATGTAAAGGGTTATGCTTTTTCACACGATTGTTTTCCCAGTGTAAACGGATATTGTTTTTCACATTTGTTTCCCCAAATGTTCTTTGGTGGTTATATGTGGTAATAGCAGGCCAGAAAGGGTAAGAGAGTGGTGGTGGTGGTGATGGTAGTGGTGGTGGATGACGTAGTTAGGGGTGCACCGATATATCGGTCGGGTACCGATATCGGCCGATAAGTGCCTTGTTGACTGCCATCGGATAAGCTCAAATGTGCCGATGGCAGTAGCCGATAAATATCCATCAATTTGTGTCGTGTCAATTAGGGCTGCAACGATTAGCCCTATGACGATTATGAAAAATCGTCGACGAGATATTGTTGCGTCGATTAGTCATTAAAAAAAAGAATATTGTAATTTTTTTTTTTTTTTTTTGCACTACCTATCTTTGTGAAAGTGGCTTCTCAGCTCTGGTCCAGCCAGCTGAAGACTTCTTAGCTTAACATAACAGACCGACAGTAAGTTTGGGGGAGCTAATGGGATAACTGGGGATGTTGTTTGGTCCTGACAAGAGTCTCAAAGCAACTCTGAGGTCATGCTCAATGTCCAATCTGTTCCTCTGCTTTGTCTTCAGCTGGACCAGAGCTGAGAAGCCACTTTCACAAAGATAGGTAGTAAAAAAAATATATATATCTTTTTTTTTAGTTTTTTTTTGTTTATATAATTGGTTCTCGATTAGTCGACTAATCGAAAAAATAATCGACAGATTAGTCGACTACCAAAATAGTCATTAGTTGCAGCCCTAGTGTCAATCTGGTCCACACATTCAAACTTTGAAAAAAGTTTCAGTCAAGCGACCTGCACAACGCCGCCCCCACACACACACAAGCTACTGCATCAAAGTTACTACTTATGATTAACAAAGGCATTCGTTTTGTGGCATTAACGTTATATAGTTACACGTTCAATAACATCAGCGTATTTACCCGAACATAGCAAGCATTACTCATTCATATCTCAGTTCCTTCCTTTGCTCAGAGAGCCCATACTGAATTGTACACATTCTGCAATCTGTTAATAAAGTTTTCAATCAGACAAATGTATAGAAAAGCTTTTATTATAACATTCGTTGCAGTAAAATCATTATGCCTCGTTTAGTACTCCTGCGGGCCGCTGGTAGTCTACTCGTGGGCCGCGGGAGCTAACTTTATTAGCTTTGTTGTTGAGCTCTCGTCAAAATCAAAGGCGGACTTCCCGGAAGTAAAAAACGAATAAGCGCTTGCCGATTGGTGGTAAGAACAGCAGAGGCGGGTGCAAGCGGTGTGACGTAATTGGCAGAATCGACTGTCAATCAAAATTGTTCTGTTGCATTGCTTTGGTTGAGAGATAGTGCTCTCTTATTAAAACTAATAAACAAGTATTGAGCAAGACAAGTTAGTCTGTTATGAAAGCCAGTGAGTATTGTATGACTCAGACTTCAGCAATAATCATGACTCATGAGCATTCTTTTTTTTTTATCCACTTTTTCTCCCATTTTTTCTATTTTTCTCCCATCCCAATTTCGTATCATCCAATTCAACCCTCCCCTGTCTCGAACACTGTTTCTTGCCTCCCACAAGCCGGCTGCAATGTGGACTAAGTCATACATAGCACGAGTCCCCTCCGATACTCGAGGTAACAGCAGTCGCATCGCATCTTTTCACGTGCGCGGCACGATCTTTCAGCGTCAGGGGTCTGCGCTTTGGAGGGGCGCCGCCCCCATCGCTTCCTGATTCTACTGCGCAGGCGCACCAACCGACCTGTAGGAGTCGCTGTCCACAACGCCCGATCCCACCCATCAGTTTCCCACCCCCTAATACTGCCAATGTGTATTAGTACGGACAACCAGCTAAACTGAAAGCAATGTGGAGCGCTGGGCTCGAACAGGCGAACCCAGCGTCTCCAGTATTCGTGGTGAGCGCGGGCTAAAACATTTTCATAAACAATAATATAGTCTTTTGTTATATGGTTATAATAAAAGCTTTTCTATACATTTGTCTGATTGATTGATTGAAAACTTTATTAACAGATTGCAGAATGGACTGGAGGATGAAGACCAGAAAAATACTTTTGGCTTTTTTACATAAGGGTCCTCCATTTTCAATTAATCAAAACATTTAGAGACATACAAATATACAGTAGTTTCATAAAAAAAAATTATATATATATATTTTTTATAAATTATTATTAGATTTAGTAGTAGTGGTGGTGGTGGTGGTAGTGATGGTAGTACTGATGGTAGTGGTGCTGGTGGTAGTGGGGGAGGTAGTGGTGTTGGTATTGGTGGTGGTGGTGGTGGTAGTAGTGATGGAGGTAGTGGTGCTGGTACTGGTGGTAGTGGTACTGGTGGTAGTGGTGGTAGTAGTGATGATAGTGGTGGAGGTAGTAGTAGTGGTGGAGGTAGTGGTGGAGGTAGTGGTGGTGGTGGAGGTAGTAGTAGTGGTGGAGGTAGTGGTAGTGGTGGAGGTAGTGGTGGTGGTGGAGGTAGTAGTAGTGGTGGAGGTAGTGGTGGTGGTGGAGGTAGTAGTAGTGGTGGAGGTAGTGATGGTAGTGGTGGTGGTGGAGGTAGTGGTGGAGGTAGTGGTGGAGGTGGTGGTTGAGGTAGTGGTGGAGGTAGTGGTGGTGGTGGAGGTGGTGGTGGAGGTAGTGGTGGTGGTGGAGGTGGTGGTGGTAGTGGTGGAGGTGGTGGTGGTGGTGGAGGTGGTGGTGGTAGTGGTGGAGGTGGTGGTGGTGGTAGTGGTGGTGGTGGAGGTGGTGGTGGAGGTAGTGGTGGTGGTAGTGGTGGAGGTGGTGGTGGTGGTAGTGGTGGAGGTATATATATTGAAATTCTTTATTCGGAATAACCCCTTGAGATGTAGCATCTCGTTTTCGAGGGGCTCCTAACACAATACAATGTATGTACATTTTCAAAAACAAAAAACAAAAAAAACAATGGACATCGAAACAGAGTCTACAACAACAAAATCAACTAAGAAATGACATTACAAAATAAGTAAACCAACATACGAGATCACAAAATAAACAGGACAAACAAAACAAAAATCAAGCAAGGATAGGAATGGATCGTTACTTCGTAAGAGATAAGTAATGAAAGTCATGATAGTATGCAGTATATAAATGACCAACTAAAAATGATAAACTAAAAACATGTACATGTACTTTGAAAGTAAGAAGACAGCGCATTTTTTTATAAATAAAAAGATGAGATGGAACGTGTATTTGCAGGTAAGTTATTCCAATCAGAAGGGGCTTTGAACAAAAAGGCTTTCTTCTTTCTTGGAGGTAGTAGTGGAGGAGGTAGTGATGGTAGTGATGGTGGTAGTGGTGGAGGTGGTAGTGGTGGAGGTGGTAGTGGTAGTTGTGCTGTTACTGGTAGTAGTGGTGGAGGTAGTGATGGTAGTGGAGGTAGTGATGGTAGGTGGTAGTGGTAGTTGTAAAACGGCCCCGGGCAGTAAGAGTACCACTACTACCACTATCACCACCACAATCTCCATCATCACTACTACCTCCATCTCCATCATCACCTCCACTACTTCCACTACCATCACCACCACCACCACCTCCTCATGGCAGATTTTTTTACATTTAATGAACACCTGTATGTGCAATTTCCTGCAATATAGAGCCTTCAATCTTGACCAAAATAAAGCTGCTCTTTTCACTATAAAACTCAGTTTATATTGCAGTATGATAGCTATAATAATAATAACTTCACTGCGAGGGCTCTTTTAGCTAACGCTAGCTAGGCACGTATGATAGCCAATTACTATTATAATAATAATAACTTTCCCATCCTCCCAAAGCCCCTCCGGCCCCGTTCTCATCCGCAGCGGCAGTACAAAACAACAACAACAACTAATTGACGCTATCAATAGCCCCAGTGAGCGCGGCGGCTGAATGAATGAATGAAAACTTTATTTAACAGATTGCAGAATGGGTACAATACAGTACGGCTCAATACACACAATTGTTAAGGGGATGCAGACCAGAGAAAGACGTTGCTCAGCACCGAGTGAATCCACAGTCACTTGCTCCTCAATGGGAAACCAACCTAGATTTACCATGAAGGACTGGTTCTGGCCGAACCGTTCGTTATACAAGTATCACAGAGACATTACAAAAGTGCTCACAGTTGCACGATGGGTTCGCACAGAGATACGGGATGGTTTGAAAGCTCGGTGTTGCTAATAAATATTTTTTATATTTTTTTATAAACTGCTCAAAGCGGCATTATTTCCGCCGTTGGGTGATCACAGCGCCTGCGCAGTGCGCACCATCCCGTATCTCTGGATTCACTCGGTTCAGCGCCGAGGCTCACCATACGAGAAATATTCAGTTTCAATCTGTTTGCGCATTTAGTATACAGTCACAGTGTTCGACTTACGTGATGATTTGCTCCATTTTGATGTAAACGCCGAAGAATAATCCTCACAGTCACAATGTTATCCAATATCCAGCCTGAATTTTTCAAGGGCTTTCGAAAAAGCCGCCTCCCCCAACATGTCGTATACGTCATGCCGACGAACCGTGGCCCGTGGGCACTGGATCAAACCATTAAAGTGGGGGGTCACACAATCTTTGGAAACTTAAAAACTTGCTATTAAGTGTCATTGCGTATTATTAATTTGATTGAAATTACGTAGTTATGGTTAGATAATATTTATATATTGGGGGGATATATCATATGATCAAAAAGTGATGGAGCAAAGAGACAAGTTTGCTCCCCCAAGTTCAATAGTCCTGGAGCACGTGCATCGTCTGCTCCTATACGTAGGCGTCTATGCCTCCACTACCACCTCCACCACCATCATCACCACCACACCACTATCACCACCACCTCCACCGCTTCACTCCTTCCTCTACTGTAGTGAGTTGAGTAGTGTGTGCGTGTGTGTGTGTGTGTGTTATCAGCTGTCTCTGGTGTACTGAGCAGGAGAAGAAAGGAAGGCTTGATTGTGGAATGTTCCCGGCAGCATCAGCTCTCATTGTCAGAGCGGCGGGCTGTATTGAGAAGGACAGCGAGGAGACAGTGGAGGCCCCCGTGACCCATGTCCCAGCATGCCGATGGTCTCATGTCCCAGCATGCCGATGGGGCTTAACCAAACGACACAGATAAACACATCAAACTAAAGGAGCAGGAAGATTGAGAAACGCTATTCACTTGATGCCTGCAGAGGGAGATTGTAGAGCTGCGACTAACCATTTTTTTGGTAATCCGTTAATCCTTTCATCCAACCATTCTTGAATCCATTAATTTGTCCAAACGACAGTTGACATTTAAGTTTACTTGCGTTTTATTTTTTGGCTGGACTTACAACCACGGATGTCTGTCAGTGAGTGATCAAGTTACATGATTGGTGCACTGCTGGTCCTGGATCAGGTGACCAGACAAGTCAGACAAGAAGATAGATACCGATTTCCTAATGAATGGGAACGTATATGGACCACTAGCCTAGGAATATTAAGCTAGGCTAGTGCTCCATTTCTGTTCCCATTCATTTGTGCTAAACTAGGCTAGCTTACAGCCGGATGGCTGTCTACTCAATGCACAGAGAGGAAATTGGTATCCATCTTCTTCTGGAGAAGACCATAAGCGCATTTCCCGTAATGTTGGCGTGTTCCTTTTTAGAGGGTCTTTCTAGCGCATTTTTTTCATAACCTCTTTCATAACCTTCTTTTGTGTTTAAGTCACACAAGATGCTTTGGAACATTTTAACTTCCACCGATGAAATGTTTCTGACGAATCGACGCAGTAATTTATCTATTGTTTTGTATTTGTAATCGATTCATTGGATTTGTTTGATTAATCGTGATTCGTGACACCCCCTGGAAGATTGAAACTGATATCCACTTGATGAATGACGAATAGGGCAGGAGAGTGTTAATGAGAGATGGACTGAATTAGAATCAGAGCCTGAGTTTCCCTCTGGATCAATAAAGTACTTCTATTCTATTCTATTGTTTGGAGGAATCAATAGGATTAACTAATAGGGGGGCTCATCAATAGCAAATAATCCATTTCAAGCTATTTATATTAGGCGGTGTCTTTCTTGTGGTCTACGACCGTGTGAACAACATGAACAGCTCAGCTCAAGTATGTGACGTGTTTATCAAAATGCAGAGATTAATCGACCCAAAACTGATTTGGTAGATTACTGTCTAAATGAATAACTAAATAAAATAATTGGCTTATGCTTAAGGTCCCCAGAATTTGCACTGAATTAGGAAAAATCTGCTTTTAGCTTCTGTGCCCCCCGACACGTGGAATGTTTTGCAAGGCACTTTAAAACTCAATACTTTAGTATCCATTGGTTAAAATCTATAATAGCCAACCATTTCACCCGTATTTGTTTTAATTAATTTAAATTGTTTAATTGATACTATTCTGTTTCTATATCGTTTTTGTATTATGTATTGTACATTTTGACGTCATTGTAAATGAGAGATTGCTCTCAATGATCTTTTTGAGATTAAATAAAGATTTAATAAATGTTATTTTTATTAGCCTATTATCGGGGGTTCCCACAGTTCTAAATAAATGCTGTGTCTCCCTCGGGCCCCAAGCTTTACAGAAATACATCATCAATCCTGCTACTGATAGAGAACACAACAAGCCATGAACTAACCCTAATCACCACGCTCTCATCTGTCACCGCCACATTACTGTCTCACACACACACACACACACACACGCACACATGCACACACACGCACGCACACATAGTGGCCTATTAGCAGAGTTAGTGAATTTAATTTATAATATTTATAATAGCTAATGAACTGAACTGTTATCATCATCAACTATCCAGTTAGTTCTGCTACTGAAAAACTATTCATAACGGTTGGTTAAATGGGAATATACAGAATGTACAGAGGGGGGGGGGCAAGAGAGAGAGATGGAGTCCCATTCACTTGGGGCTGGTAGTAACGTTATCCCCATAAAATCAACTCAAATAAAAACTAAAGTAAACTCGCTGTAACCAATGCGTAACTCTGGTGCACACACAGACACACACACACAGTGACTCATGAGAGATTGAAACGAATAGCTATCGAATAGAGAATGCTCTTATAATTTAATTAGAAAAATGTATTCCAATATAATAATAATTACTTTATTTATATAGCACCTTTCATACATGGATTACAGCTCAAAGTGCTTCACAGCAAATAGCATAAAATTAACACAGGCATAACATTTGCATACAGTTGACAGAATAAAAGCAATGCATAAAGGGCAGACTTAAGAATAGGTATAAAAAGACAATAAAAGTAATGCAGTGTAGAAAGTGCAGACATAAGAATAGGCATAAAATAAACTAAGTGCTCGAAAGCATGTGAACCCCCCCGGAACAGCCAGTCCCCGGAACCCCCCAGCCCCACACATCACTCCCCACCACATCCCCATCCAAGACACACACCCTGACGTGTCATGACCGAAGGAAAACACAAACAGCCAGAATACACCCAGACCGTTCACCAAATTATATATATGATAAAATTGTTATGCGTTGTACGCCGCCAGTTGCGTTACCCTGTGTTAAACTGCTAGCATACCGTGTTTTATTCAACATGTCTGGTTCTTCCAGAGAATACTTTGGGGACTTTCATCTTCCCACACTTTTCTAGAAAACACAAAGCTATACCATCATTGCTAATACATTTTCTACTGAGATCCAGCCTTTAGGGGTGACAGTGGGTCAGGAGGTAGAGCGGTCGTCTGGTAATCGGAAGGTCCCTGGTTCCATTCCGGCACCTCATGGCAGCGTGTTGAGCTGTTGTAGTGTCCTTGAGATA
Source organism: Notolepis coatsorum (assembly GCF_963971535.1). Classification (NCBI taxonomy): domain Eukaryota; kingdom Metazoa; phylum Chordata; class Actinopteri; order Aulopiformes; family Paralepididae; genus Notolepis; species Notolepis coatsorum. The sequence goes on along the minus strand of NC_140179.1, from coordinate 55,610,373 downwards.
AGATGAGATATTAATTTATTGATCCCCTTGGGGAAATTTAAGACACTAAGTGCTTCTGATGAACAGGTTGGCACTAGGGTTGCCTTCGCCATCGGTATGTGAATGTTAGGGGTGTAACGGTACACAAAAACCACCGTTCGGTACGTACCTCGGTTTTGATGACGTGGTTCGGTACGGGTTTTCGGTACAGTGGGCGAAAGTTTGGCTTTCCATGTTCTACTCGGGGGTGATGTAGTGTGCAGTAACTAATTGTACTTGTAGGGCTGTCAACGAATATTCTATATTGAAATTAATAATCGACTTGTTAAAGAAATAAATATATTTTATTAGATTGTGAAAAAAAACAGCCTTGGCCGGTGGACGGTTGTTAGTGGTTAACATACCGTCGTATTCATTCGGTACACAGCCGTACTGAACCTAAGGTCCAGTACTGAAACGGTTTGGTACGGATACGGGTACCTTTACACCCCTAGTGAATGTGTGAGTGGATGGCTGAATGTAAGGCATAAGTTGTAAAGCGCTTTGGATAAACACGCTATATAAATGCAGTTAATTTACCTTTACATCTTGATGACCTCACCGGTTCAAGTCTTGTGAGTTGTCAAGGTTTCTGGATTGTTGAGACAATAGTTCGTTGATTGGACTCTTCTAGAAGGAACAAAAAAGAAAATGGTGCTTAAATTTCGTGGCGCTGTCTTTTTTTAACCCCCCCCCCCCCCGACACTCGAGACCCGACTGTCAAGAGAAGATAAACGGACAGTGATTTTCTCTTCTTCGCCAGCCGTCACAAACAAGCACTGGAAATTACCAACGGTCAATTACCATTGACTAATGTACTCCCTGCTTGTCATGACAGGCATATACTGTAGGACCCGTCATGACGCAGCCTTCTGGAAGCTCCGTCTCCCCCCTCCACGTCATCTCAATCAGCAATTTGACCTTAACCCAGTTTCCTGATATCGGCGTTTACAGTTTGAAAGCCTTTAAAAGGGGCCGTTGGTTGCCAGGGAGCGAGGAGTGCCGTGTTGTGGTCTTCTTCTTCTCCTGACGGTCGGGTGAAGTTTGATGAATGATGCCCGTCCAGATGAAGAGGTGGATTCTGGGCCGCGGGTCGCCTGTACCTTGCCTGGCTTCAACGCAAACCTGCCAGGGGGTGCTGACGTTTCCTGTCATGCTTTGGAGAGAACAGGGGAGGCCCTTGACATGCTTGACATGTCTCCTCTGTCCACTTCATATCCTCAAGGGGGAGGCCTAGTTGAGACCCCTAGGGCCCACTAGGGGTGGGGGGGAAATCAATACAGCAATATATCGCAGTATTTTGCATGCCGATATTATATCGATAGTGACACAAAGAATTCATATTTATAATACTTTTTTTTCTTTTTTTTGCAATAAAAAATATTGGAATGAGGTGAACAGACTGAAAATGTTATCTTATTAGATAAAACAGATGTATATATATTTTTATTGCAGATGTTAACAAGGTTTTCCGTTCCTGATGAATCATAATCGAATCGTTGTGGGGTCAAATATTTACACCCCTAGTATCGGCAGTGAGTAAAGCACAGTATCTGTCGTCTGTCCCTGATGGTCGGAGAGACAGCTGGGGAAAAAAGAAGGGACATAATCTAAACACGCTCACATTCTCTCCCCAACGTACACACGGTCACGCACATGCCTGTCTCTCTCAAACCACACCAGGCCTCTGAGAGGCTTTCAAACGGCGCACCGTGTCACTCACACCACGACTGTTATTGTGAAAACTGCCCGGCGACAGCGGAGGAGAGCGTGTTTATTTCCCTTTTTTAAACAAGTGTTTTGTGACCACACACAGCCAGCGCTGTGCCCTGTGTGTGTCTCCAGGGGCCCGTGTTATCCGCAGCCCGCTGTGGCCCCTGCTGTATGATACTGTGTGAGGCTAAGTAAAGGCCAGTCCCCACGTTAGAGAAGATGAGGATCCACGATCCACACTAGTGTTAACCGTCTAGTGAGCGGGTCCAGATTGTGCTGTACGTCTGTTTATTCACACCTTTTTCCAATTTACAAACTTTACTACCTCTATCTTTTTTTATGCTAGTTTATGCCTGTACTTTTTACTGCTGTGAAGCACTTTGAACTGCAATTTCTGTATGAAAAGTGCTATACAAATGGTTATATATTATCTATTTCTCTATTTACAAAAGATTTATAGAAAACAAAACATAAACACCCACAACACTCAACACCCCCCCCCCCATATCCAACTGTCTCAACACAACCCCCCCATTGAGCATGAAAAAATATCACAAATGAATAAATAACCCTACGGTACAAACAAACCGGCCCGCATCACTGCTAAGTATCGGGGTCTGTGCATGGGTGATAAAGGGTCTCCCAAGTTTTCTCAAATTTGGCTAGAGATCAATCAATAATGGGTCACATTAGCGAATATTAGACTGCCCCAAGACGAATAGACCTGTTTTCTGTATACAAACATACCGTGTTCGAGCAATACCAACTGAGTCACGTGACTAAGTTTCCCCCTACCTGCGCTTAAAAAGTACGACGGGGCTCTATGGAGAAATCAAGACAATCCCCAAAACGTTGTTTCAAACGAAAACGGCTGGATGTCATTTTGCCAAACCAGCATGGCTGTGAGTGCGAGTCTTTCACCTTGTACATATCTAGCTTTGGCATGGATTGATTGTTTAGATCGCTAGCATGGCTAACAAATGCAAATATATTGTAGTCTGCCCCGTTGTTCTGACCAGGTTTACGTTATTTTTGCCCCCTTGATGCGCTTGCACACCCTGAGTGACGTATACAGCAAACAGGTCTATGCTTCTCATGTTGTTTTTAAGGGGACATATAACGGAAAATAGGTTTTAGCCTCGTCTTTCTATGGAGTTGGCAGTCTTGAGATGTCACTTAGCCACCCGGGGGGAATAAATGACGACGTACTCCTTGCCGTTTGGCCAGGGTTTCAAGTCTTCAGATTAACACATTTAAATAAGCCAGCAATTAGCTTTTAATGAATCATCTAGCTGTGCCTTTCTGTTGCCAGGGACACTGTCTACCCAATGTACTGCCCAGTTTGTCTGGGGGTAGCCAGGCAGCTGAATATACAATTAATTCAAATTTGGTGTGTGGTATAAAATAAGTGATTACAATTGTATTTAGATAAACAAACATGTTCCACAGATTAATACATGTAGAAAATATACATAATATTATGTCCTGTTTAAATCTCGGGGACCAGCATTTGTGTTTTGGTTTTTGTGTCTCTGGGATTGGCAACCAATGCCACTGCCACCTTCACGGGTAGGTAGAATGTAATACATGTTTACACTAAAGTCATACTTAAGATAACAGAATAATACCTTTCATCTGTATCAGATAAGCAACCCTGGGGCAGTTCAGCAACATTCCAGAGACCAAGATTTGAGAGATGTATTTGTCACATACATACACGAGACATGTAGTGAAATGAAGGTGGCCATGCCCGCCTCGATTGTGCAAAAAATACAAATAATAATAGAATAAAATAGAATAGATAATAAAATAGACATGATAAAAAGTACTACGATACAATAGCTAAGCTTACGAATTAAAGGTAATGAGTCCTATATACACTATACATACAATATACTACAATATACAGTTATACTATATAACTATACTATACTAGCTATACTTTTCTTTTGTGTTTAATGTCACCTGTAGTGTGTTTGTGTGTGAGAGAGTGCAGGATGTGTGTGTGTGTGTGTGTGTTAGTGGGGGTGGGGGTGGGTGTGTGGAGAGACCACTGTTGATTCCTGCCCTCGACATTGATATCACTGCTGTCTGGCAAAAACCAGAATTTTCACAAATTCTGAAAAAAACTGCCTTATGTTCAGAATGACACCCATTTATTTTAAGTGGGTTTAGAGTGGGCCTGAGGATCATGGAACTTGCTCTCGGCATGGAAAACCATGTCAACGTTCAATGAAAAATGAAGATCACTGAGGTCGCCCTCCTTTTACAAAGACGATGAGGTACAAAGACCAAGTTACAATAACAAAACTAAACAAAAAAAAGAATATATATATATAAAAAGTATAAAGAGAGAATACTCAGTTACAATGATTACACACTGAGGCGGAGTGGGTTTTGAGATTGTGGTTCTAAGATGTCCCAAAGGTTATGAGAGTTATCAATCTCCAGATTCAGATATCAAACTGGAGATAAGAGAGCCACAGCATTATACATTCTTAAATGCAGTGTTATCCTGCTGTTAAACACTTATCAGGAGCCCGGGGGTGGAATGCCCTGATTAGTCAAAGTGTGTTCACTTTTATCGGGGCGAGACGGAAGATATGGGCGGCCAGGAATTTGTCCTATTAGCACAATTGATGTGTTTACAGTGGAGAGAAAACAAGTGTGTTGGCCAGCATTGCCGCCCTCTTGTTTGGTCTTCTGGTTAGCTTGGCTGCATGCTGAACAGAGAGGGGGGGAGTGATTCATAGTGTTTTATGGAGTTCGTTGTAGCAAATCAAACCAATTCGTCCAGGTGGGCGATAAAAGTTTTGGAACACTTCCCCAAAGATTTTTAAAAGGATGGGTTCGCTTTTTAGTTTTTGTTCCACTTGTTCCCTCTCTGTGTAAACCAGTAATGCATCATAGTGTTTGATACAGTGTTCGGTTTGCAAGCGTTTCCTGGATAGAACATGTGACGGCCGGTCTGGTTATACCCGGAGCTTCCTGGTTTGGGAAAAAGGACATGTATTGTGGTTTCTGAAGGATAAAACCTTTGCCCCGTTGGACTGGTTTGGAGCCTGGTGAGAGGATGCACCACAGTGTTACGTCTATGTGAAATGATGGCCTGTACTAGTCAACATCATGACAGACTGGGTTCAGTACTAGTCAACATCATGACAGACTGGGTTCAGTACTAGTCAACATCATGACAGACTGGGTTCAGTACTAGTCAACATCATGACAGACTGGGTTCAGTACTAGTCAACATCATGACAGACTGGGTTCAGTACTAGTCAACATCATGACAGACTGGGTTCAGTACTAGTCAACATCATGACAGACTGGGTTCAGTACTAGTCAACATCATGACAGACTGGGTTCAGTACTAGTCAACATCATGACAGACTGGGTTCAGTACTAGTCAACATCATGACAGACTGGGTTCAGTACTAGTCAACATCATGACAGACTGGGTTCAGTACTAGTCAACATCATGACAGACTGGGTTCAGTACTAGTCAACATCATGACAGACTGGGTTCAGTACTAGTCAACATCATGACAGACTGGGTTCAGTACTAGTCAACATCATGACAGACTGGGTTCAGTACTAGTCAACATCATGACAGACTGGGTTCAGTACTAGTCAACATCATGACAGACTGGGTTCAGTACTAGTCAACATCATGACAGACTGGGTTCAGTACTAGTCAACATCATGACAGACTGGGTTCAGTACTAGTCAACATCATGACAGACTGGGTTCAGTACTAGTCAACATCATGACAGACTGGGTTCAGTACTAGTCAACATCATGACAGACTGGGTTCAGTACTAGTCAACATCACAATGTTTAAATAGAGCCTGGGTTCAGTACTAGTCAACAATTGGGCCTGGGTTCATGTTTAAATTGGGCCTTCATTAAAAGCAAGACTAAAATCTCCCAGATTCCATTTTAAAGGGATAGTTCAGAGTCCTTTTTCAGCAACATCCATCCTGTTTCTCATACTAGCTCCACATAGTTAGCCACACAAACCAATGCAAAGTCAACAGGGTTGAGCTCCTGCCTGTACATTACAAGCCGACTGAGATCCACTGTGGAGTCAGTTGGCTTCTGTCCGCTTGTACCTGTAGACGGCTTGTCCCCATTGACTCTGCATTGGTTTGTGTCTACAGCTAGTATGAGGATCAGCATGGATCATTGTGTTGAGAAAGGTCACTACCGATCGACATCGTCATTGGCGTTGAAATGGAGCTTAGGGTTTCAAATATGAGAACTATCTCTCTTTAAGAGCTGAACGCAGAGTGGGGGTTTTGTGACTGATGGTGTTAGGGGGGGGGGGGTCATGACGGGAAGGGTTAAGTCCCCCTCTTTTGGTGAGACAAAACAAACATGACCTGTAATGAAATCCCTCCCTCTGAGCATTCCTATAGAGATTTGCCGTCATAATTATCCCCACTGTCCTCGGGGAGATTGGGAGTGCGTGAAACCCGAGCCCTCCCTCACAGTAGGAGGCGCTGTAGCCTGGCCTCAGCAACCACGTTAAAAGATGAGTGCGGTGATGCGATATGACACACGTGGCATGTATGATGAACTAGCGTGTCGCTTCTCCGCGCAGGCATCCCCCCCCCCCCGGGACCCCTGCCAGGGGGGCTTAAGATGGCGTCTCTTAACGGCGCCCAACCAAAATAGACGATGCTCATCCATCTGTAGATGCCGTCATGGCCTTAGAATGTCCTTTACCGCGTTCTCTACCACTGGCGTGGTCTGACCTCAGAGGGGGCTGGACCGACACCAGCATGGCCCAGAAAGATGCATTGGCTCCACAATAATATGGCCTCTTCTGTCCTCCATTCTTTTCATTTCCAACTTTCTCCTCCTTCTCTTCTGCCACCACCTCCCCATCCTTCTCCTGATCCTCCTCCTTCTCTTCCTCTGCCACCTCCTCATCATCATCCTTCTCCTCCTCTGCCACCTCCTCATCATCTTCATCCTTATCCTCCTCTGCCACCACCTCCTCCTCTTCATCCTTCTCCTCCTCTGCCACCACCTCCTCATCTTCATCCTTCTCCTCCTCTGCCTCCTCCTCTTCATCCTTCTCCTCCTCTGCCACCTCCTCATCTTCATCCTTCTCCTCATCTGCCACCTCCTCCTCCTCTTCATCATTCTCCTCCTCTGCCACCTCTTCATCCTTCTCCTCCTCTGCCACCGCCTCATCTTCATCATTCTCCTCCTCTGCCACCTCCTCCTCCTCTTCATCCTTCTCCTCCTCTGCCACCTCCTCCTCCTCTTCATCCTTCTCCTCCTCTGCCACCTCCTCCTCCTCTTCATCCTTCTCCTCCTCTGCCACCTCCTCCTCCTCTTCATCCTTCTCCTCCTCTGCCACCTCCTCCTCTTCATCCTTCTCCTCCTCTGCCACCTCCTCCTCATCTTCATCCTTATCCGCCTCTGCCACCTCCTCCTCCTCTTCATCCTTCTCCTCCTCTGCCACCTCCTCCTCATCTTCATCCTTATCCTCCTCTGCCACCTCCTCCTCCTCTTCATCCTTCTCCTCCTCTGCCACCTCCTCCTCATCTTCATCCTTATCCGCCTCTGCCACCTCCTCCTCATCATCCTTCTCCTCTGCCACCTCCTCCTCATCTTCATCATTCTCCTCCTCCTCCTCTGCCACCTCCTCATCATCATCTTCATCATTCTCCTCCTCTTCATCCTTCTCCTCCTCTGCCACCTCCTCCTCTTCATCCTTATCCTCCTCTGCCACATCCTCCTCCTCTTCATCCTTATCCTCCTCTGCCACCTCCTCCTCCTCTTCATCCTTATCCTCCTCTGCCACCTCCTCCTCCTCTTCATCCGTATCCTCCTCTGCCACCTCCTCTTCATCCTTATCCTCCTCTGCCACCTCCTCATCATCATCATCCTTCTCCTCCTCTGCCACCTCCTCCTCTTCATCATTCTCCTCCTCTTCATCCTTCTCCTCTTCTGCCACCTCCTCCTCCTCTTCATCCTTCTCCTCCTCTGCCACCTCCTCCTCCTCTTCATCCTTCTCCTCCTCTGCCACCTCCCCCTCCTCTTCATCCTTCTCCTCCTCTGCCACCTCATCCTCCTCCTCATCCTTCTCCTCTGCCACCTCATCCTCATCTTCATCCTTCTCCTCCTCTGCCTCCTCCTCATCATCATCATTGTTCTGAAGGATCAGATTAAACCGAATATATATATTTATTTATATATATATATTTAATTGTATTTGTATATCCCCTGATATCCCCTGATATTCCCTGTATATTCCTTGTACAATATGCATTGAATATCCCTTCTAGTCTACTGAACATCCCATAATAGTCTCCATTCTACCATTGGACGAGACCTTGGTGCCAGGTCGCCATACCCCTCAGACCAGGTTCAATCGTACTGCTCAACATGTATGGACAAGTCCTAGTTCCGCGTAGGAATATGTCTACCGCACCACTAATGGTACTATTTGTTCATAGTGCGTATATATACTGCGCTATTAAAGTAGAGCTTCTTTTTAGTCCAGTTCATTACCCTCCAACAGAGTGACAGACGCAAAAGCCTCCCCGCGAACCACGTGTGGGCAGTAAGGCCAATTCGGCCCAGTATCGGCATTGAGACATCGTGTATATTAATATTTGAATAGTCATATTTGGCACTATATCGTCGAGTTGGACGTATTCTATTAAGCTAATAATAGTCTATTCATATATAGTGCCTCGTGCGGTAAGAGTTCTATAGTAATCAGCACCCCCATCGTTTCGGGCATCAGCTGGACGCTTATCCAGGGTGGTTGACCCCACGTGAAGCTGCACCCGAGGAGCTCCAGGCCAAAGAGCGAGTGGACCTGTATATTGGATTATTCTACCGACGACGGCTAGCCTTCCCCGGCTTGGATTATGCTTTGAGTACTTTGATTATTCTATGGATAAAGGCCAACACTGCGGTGTGTTGGAAATACCCCCCCCCGGAGAGGACGACAGGTGAGACGGCGCTCTGCACAGTGAGGTCGCCTCACGTCTCTCCGTCGTGGACCGGAGGACGCCGGCCACAGAGGGTCCAACTGCATTCATCTGTGGATCGAGGATCGTTGGGCACTGTGTCGCACAACTGTGGACTTTCCCAGGATACCCTCGGCCAGACGGGATACAGCCAGACTCTACCCCCCCCCCCCCTCCAGCTGTCCTACAAGCAGTCGGAACCTTCCCCTAGTGTATCCAGTTATATAATCATTCAAGTATCATCGCTATTGTTCCCTAAATATTCCAGGTTGTATATTTGCTTCCTGCGCAATCAGAGATTGGACATTCGATATTGATCTACCTACGAATACTCATTTGCCATAAAAGTGCATACTATTTCAAATCATAAATGTAATTAAGTGATCGTTGTACATACCTTTTGCTATGTATTAAAACTCAAACTTTCGATTTGGTACATTTGTGTTGGATCCGTTTATCAGGTGGGAGTGTTCAACATATTCATACCTAGTACTGGGTGGCCAGAGTCTAAAGTACAAGAGGTAGTGGTAGTAAGTATCATATCTAACCATACAGTCAGGGAATTGTACCCCTCAGTTACAATCATCATCATCATCCTTCTCCTCCTCCTCATCATCTTCATCCTTCTCCTCCTCTGCCACCTCCTCATCATCATCTTCATCCTTCTCCTCCTCTGCCACCTCCTCATCATCCTCCTCCTGATTCTCCTCCTCCTCTTCATCCAGGCGCCGGTGGTAATAGTGTGCCATATGTTGTGCCCCTGCAGTGGAGCTTTTCCAGATCAGCCCAGTCTCCACGCAGCCCCAGGGCCTGGTCATCATCACACAGGGCCTGGTCATCATCACACAGGGCCTGGTCATCATCACACAGGGCCTGGTCATCATCACACAGGGCCTGGTCATCATCACACAGGGCCTGGTCATCATCACACAGGGCCTGGTCATCATCACACAGGGCCTGGTCATCATCACACAGGGCCTGGTCATCATCACACAGGACCTGGTCATCATCACACAGGACCTGGTCATCATCACACAGGACCTGGTCATCATCACACAGGGCCTGGTCATCATCACACAGGACCTGGTCATCATCACACAGGGCCTGGTCATCATCACACAGGACCTGGTCATCATCACACAGGACCTGGTCATCATCACAGAGGGCCTGGTCATCATCACACAGGACCTGGTCATCATCACACAGGACCTGGTCATCATCACAGAGGGCCTGGTCTGGTCATCATCACACAGGACCTGGTCATCATCACACAGGACCTGGTCATCATCACACAGGACCTGGTCATCATCACACAGGACCTGGTCATCATCACACAGGACCTGGTCATCATCACACAGGGCCTCGTCTGGTCATCATCACACAGGACCTGGTCATCATCACACAGGGCCTGGTCATCATCACACAGGACCTGGTCATCACACAGGACCTGGTCATCATCACACAGGACCTGGTCATCATCACACAGGACCTGGTCATCATCACACAGGACCTGGTCATCATCACACAGGACCTGGTCATCATCACACAGGACCTGGTCATCATCACACAGGACCTGGTCATCATCACACAGGACCTGGTCATCATCACACAGGGCCTGGTCATCATCACAGAGGACCTGGTCATCATCACACAGGACCTGGTCATCATCACACAGGACCTGGTCATCATCACACAGGGCCTGGTCATCATCACACAGGGCCTGGTCATCATCACACAGGGCCGAGGAGGCAACGCCACTCTGCTCTGCCAATAACTGGTGATTATAACATGAGGACGGTTTAGCACTTCGCTGCCCCTCACTCAGGCCATTACTCACAGGCGGGGCACTGCCAGCTGAACGCCTGCCAGTCGGTCTGAACACAGAGAGGGAGAGAGAGGGGAAGAGAGCGAGAGGGGGAGAGGGGGAGAGAGAGGCGTCCAGCCCGGCAGCGAGCACAGCTGAAAGAGGGGGAGACAGACTTGATGCAATGCCTTGGAACAGGACCGCCCAGGAATGAGAACGCTCTGCTACGACGACATACCGGCGGCACGTCCAGGGTTGATGAATTTAATAGACGGAGGTGTTTGAAAGCCTGGGCTTCGCTACATCTGCTGGGGCTGAAGCTCGCACATAAAACGCTTCACTTTCTCTGTGTGTGTGTCTGTGTGTGTCCATATGATGACCTACGCAGTCAGATTCACAGCTGGTGGGAGATGTCTGGTTTAAAGGCTTTCCTGTGCTTTTAGGTCGAAGTGTTGGTTCTGTTGTAGCGTGTCTCCATATTGTGCCTTTTCATGTCTTGAGCACACCTGATTCATAACATAACCTCACTTCTCTGGGATCAGATGGGCGGGGGGGGGGTTAGCTATGTACCTCCAGGAGCCAGACGGGCAGTCTTACCAGTACCGGCGGGTTGGGTCAATACCAGGCTGAAATAGGATCCGATCGCCGATACTAAAACCCAATACCAACCAAGAGACAAAGCCAGATTTTTTATTTTCCCACACATAGATGGTGGCAGATGGTAGAAGCTTGAATCTGCAATTAGCTGTGACTGTGTACTACAGACACACAGACACACACACACACACACACACACACACACACACACACACACACACACACACACACACACACACACACACACACCAGTGTTGTAGTACTCAAGTCCTGGACTGATTTTCAGGACTGAGTCGTGACTCGACTTGGACTTGAGCACTGATGACTCTGATTGGACTCCATTGACTGCATTCGGACTCGGAAGGTGCAGACGAGGGTAATCTTTATTATTATTTTCTTTTTTTACTCACATCACTCTGTCACATCTCTGAATCAGAGAGGGGGGGGGGGGACAAGCATCATTCCACCACCAGACGTTGTTTCATCTCCTCGCCCCTGACTGCCCATAGTGTGACATAAATATGGTCCTTTTCTCAGCAACCAGGATGACTGGAGGGATGGAGGTTTAACTTTTAGGAATCATCCCTGTACCCAAAAAATCCAAGCCTGCCTGCCTCAACGACTACCGCCCTGTAGCTCTCACCTCCATAGCCATGAAGTGCTTTGAGAAGCTAGTAAAGGGCTACATCTGCTCCTCCCTCCCCATCAACATGGACCCCCTGCAATTTGCATACCGCCCCAACAGGTCCACGGAGGACGCCATATCCCATGTGCTGCACACAGCAGCATCACACCTGGACAAGAGGCAGGGGAACTATGTGAGAATGCTATTCATCGACTACAGCTCGGCATTCAATACCATAGTCCCCTCCATACTCATAGCCAAGCTCAGGGACCTGGGCTTGGGCTATGACCTCTGCCAGTGGGTCTTGGACTTCCTGACTGGCAGACCCCAGGTGGTGAGAGCAGGCAACTGCACCTCCTCATCCATCACCCTCAACATAGGGGCCCCCCAGGGCTGTGTTCTGAGTCCCCTCCTCTACTCCCTGTACACACACGACTGTGTGGCTCAGCGGAGTAGCAATACAATCGTCAAATTTGCTGACGACACAGTGGTGGTGGGCCTGATCTCTGCCAACGACGAGAGGGCCTACCTGGAAGAGGTCAAGGTCCTGGCGGGATGGTGCCAGGAAAACAGCCTCTCCCTGAACGTCAGCAAAACAAAGGAGATGATTGTGGACTTCAGGAGGTCGGGGGTCAAGGACTACAGCCCCCTCAGCATCGACGGGGCACCGGTTGAGAGAGTCAACAGCTTCAAGTACCTCGGAGCCTACATATCCGAGGACTTGACATGGACCACACACATTAACAGTGTGGTGAAGAAGGCACGACAACGCCTCTACTTCCTCAGGCGCCTAAGGAAGTTCCAAGTCAGCCAGAAGATCCTTAAGAACTTCTACTCATGTACAATAGAGAGCATCTTGACCGGCAACATCACCTCCTGGTTTGGGAATAGCACTGCAAAAGACCAAAGCAGACTACAAAGAGTGACACGTTCAGCCGAACGCACAATTGGAGGGGGGCTCCCCACCCTCCAGAACATTTACTACAAGCGTTGCAAGGGCAAGGCTAAGAGAATCATTAAAGACTCCAGTCACCCGAACAACTGCCTCTTCGAACTGCTGCGGTCAGGCAAGCGATACAGGAGTCTCAAGGCGAGCACAGAAAGACTCAGAAGTAGCTTCTATCCCCAGGCCATCAGGCTGCTAAACGAACAATGAATGAACACTACACAACAACAACCACCAAACGCACATAGCACACACATCCACACGCACACACTCACTTTAAACAAACACACTGTAGCACCCACTCCACACACTTTATAGCACACACCCACTTTAAACAAACACACTGTAGCACCCACTCCCCACACTTTATATTTATATGAAGGATTGCACTACAACTCGTACACCTTACTGTAAATTGTACCTAAAATTGTACCTCATCCCATTTCTGCTTTGCACTAGATAGTACTGTACATTAGTACACTGCATAGTATTGTGTATTGTATATTATATGGTAACTTAGAACATTGTACATATGTCTATACCGAACACTGTGACCTCATTTTCTTCTTCTAAATTCATGCTATATTATGTTATTATGTTATTTGATACTATCTTGTCTAGCACAGTCTCTGGAGCGTAACAGTAAGAAGCATTTTGTATGAAAGTATTCTGTACTTCTGTATGACAACTATTAAAGAACTTGAACTTGAACTTGAACTTGTCTACTACTGCACCCCCCCCCCCCCCGCGTTCCTTTACCCAACGTCTCACCTCCCCACCAGATCTGGCTCGGCACTTTGATGTAATGATTGTGATGTTGTTATTATTAATGAGACGATGAGCTGTATGTGTGTGTCGCTGGAATTTCCCCAAGGGGATTAATAAAGGGATATCTTATCTATCTTATCTTAGGTTTAACTCAACAGCCCTGCAGATCAAAGTCACATCAGCGTGTTTGTGTGAGAGATTCTGTCTCTCTCTCCCTCTCCCTCTCCCTCCCCCTCCATTCCTCTCTCTCCCTTTAACGCTGCTTCAGATGTGTTTAAGGCGTGGGTCCATGTGGAGGCTGGCCCTGTTCCGGGTCCCCTCTGTGTGTGATGGTTTGAGCTGCAGTCAGGCGATACCCGTTACCCCTGTTTAAATGTCAGCCTGCCAGAGTGAGGCTGTAGTGTGTAGGCCCTGGAGTGTGTCATATCTCCCTGCAGACTCCTTTTACAGCTCTCTCTCTCCGTCTCTCTCTCTCTCTTTCTCTCTGTCTCTCTTTCTTTCTTTCTCTCATCTCTCATTCTGGCTTTCCTCCCTATCTTGCTCCCCTTCTCTCTCTCTCTCTCTCTCTCTCCCCTTCTCTCTCTTTCTCTCTCTACCTCCTTCCATCCCTCTCCTGCCTTTATTGTTCATTCTCCTCTCCTTCTTTCTCTCTCTCCTCTCCCCACTCTACCGCCTTCCCTCTCCTCCCTTCATTGTCCATTATCCTCCTTCTTTCTCTCTCTTTTCTCCCCCCCCCCCACTATACCTCCTTATGTCTGTTCATTCTCCTCTCTCTTTTTCTTTCTCTCTCTTTTGGCAAATGTTCTCTTCCCTCCAACCTCGTTCCACTCTTTTCTTTCTTCCATCCTTCCTACCTCACTCCCTTCTCTCACTTCTGCTCTCTCGCTCTTTCTTTCTCTATTTCCCTCACTCACGCTCTCTCTTCAGTCCCTTTTTCTCCCACTGTCTTATTGTATCATCCCCCTCTCTCTCCCTCCATCTCTCCATCCCTCTCTCCCTCCCTCCATCTCTCCATCCCTCTCTCCCTCCCTCCCTCTTGTCATCACTCGACACCTCCATTTCTCCTAGAGTGTTGTTTCTGTTCTAAAAAACAATTTACCCCCCCCCCCCTCTCTCTCTCTCTCTCTCTTTGCTGTGTGTTCACAGTTTAATAAGCACGTTGAAACACTGTAATCTGGTAAACAGGTTCTTCCAGCTGGTGGTGTGAACCCACAACATTACTAACATAGCAACATAGCAGCTTCGAGATCGTTCACTCCCGTCCTGCCGGGAGCCTCTCATCAGCCTGTCTGCCCCAGCACCAGCTTCTAAACCAGGAAACACCTAGACGTCACCGTGACATAGGGCTGTCCCCGACTACGGATTTGTATAGTCGACTTTGAGTGGCCAAAATGTGCAGATAGTCGACTACCCCCCTGAATGCAAAAAAATACAAAATAATTATATATATATATATATTTTTTTTATCCTTCCATTTGGGCTGTGGGGGGTGCTTAATGTCTGGAGGAGTCAACTGAAGGCTTCTTGTCCTCTGCGAAAGCATGCAATTGGTCCACTGATGGATACATCTTGATATTTGTCTAGTCTAGTGTGTTCATTAGACAGGTGAAATCCTCTTTCAGGGCCTCTGTGCCCGTTTTCTTAGGCAGGTAGCCTCGCTGGTACAGTATGCATGCCAATATATTTTTATATATATACTTTTTTGCATTCGACTAAGATGTTGGCAGTCAACTACGGCTTCGATCGATTAGTCGACTAGTCGAGGTCAGCCCTACCGTGACATATTCTGACAGCCATCACTGAGCAATCACTGAGTGTTTGGTCAGTAACATGGGTCTCCCAGTCTCTCTGCTCTGGAGTAAACAGAAAATAAATGTTCTGGTATCCTGTTCCCACGTTATCCAATCAGGAGACAGAACTCTCTCACTGCAAGGATTGTCTGACAAAAAAACAAGCAAATAATGTGCTTGAAACACGTAAAATAATCTGCCAATGCAGTAAGCATATTTGGCACGGTAAGATGTCTTGCAATAAGTATAAATGTCTAGGGTTCTCTCTCCTGATTGGATACAGTGGGAAGATACCAAAAAAGAATTTGTGTTTACTGCAGAGCTGGAGGGATTGGATAGACCCACGTTGCTGACCAAACACTCTATATCCGTGATGGCTGTCGGAACGTAGAGCTACGTAACACTTATTTGAACAAAGAAATACCACTTACAGTACCTTTTTTTTTAAACTTGTGTGGGGGAAAAAAGCCTCATCTAACGTAACCCATGTTTGTGTGTGCGTTGCCAGGCAGTCGATCAGAGAGAGTTCAGTGGGTTTTTAACCCTTTCACACTGCCACACTACAGAAGGTTAACCCTTTACTATCACACTACCGACGGTTAAGTAAAGGGTTAACCTTCTGTAGTGTGGCAGTGAAAGGGTTAACCTGCGGTTGTGTGGCAGTGAAAGGGTTAACCTTCTGTGTATTGTCACAGTGAAAGTGTTAACCGTTTGGTAGTGTGGCAGTGAAATGGTTAAAAAGCCGGCCGTTTGAAGTGGCCTGGCTGTATAGCGTGCCGCGCACCGTGTAACGCCCCAGCGTCGCTGCCCGCCAGGCGGATGTTTGAAGACAAAACCTCCCATTCAGCTGTGGTTTGCGGAAAGGTGACAGACGTGACAGGTGACGACTCGGGTCTCTCTGTCGGGTTCAGACAAGAGCACCTGTGTGGAGCGAGCTCTGCTGGGCCAGGTGACGTGTGCCAGCAGCTCTGGACCAGCTGCTCAGCTGTGTGTGTGTTTGCTCTGTGTGTACTCGGCTCATGCCTGCCTCCTGAGCAAACACAGCTAGTGTGGGTGTGTAGTAGCACCATCAAACGCAGCTAGTGTGGGTGTGTAGTAGTTACCCTATCAAACGCAGCTAGTGTGGTTGTGTAGTAGTTACCCTATCAAACACAGCTAGCGTTGGTGTGTAGTAGCACCATCAAACGCAGCTAGTGTGGGTGTGTAGTAGTTACCCTATCAAACACAGCTAGTGTTGGTGTGTAGTAGCACCATCAAACGCAGCTAGTGTGGGTGTGTAGTAGTTACCCTATCAAACACAGCTAGTGTGGGTGTGTAGTACACAGCTAGTGTGGGTGTGTAGTTACCCTATCAAACACAGCTAGTGTGGGTGTGTAGTTACCCTATCAAACACAGCTAGTGTGGGTGTGTAGTAGTTACCCTATCAAACACAGCTAGTGTGGGTGTGTAGTAGTTACCCTATCAAACACAGCTAGTGTGGGTGTGTAGTAGTTACCCTATCAAACACAGCTAGTGTGGGTGTGTAGTAGTTACCCTATCAAACACAGCTAGTGTGGGTGTGTAGTTACCCTATCAAACACAGCTAGTGTGGGTGTGTAGTAGTTACCCTATCAAACACAGCTAGTGTGGGTGTGTAGTTACCCTATCAAACACAGCTAGTGTGGGTGTGTAGTAGTTACCCTATCAAACACAGCTAGTGTGGGTGTGTAGTTACCCTATCAAACACAGCTAGTGTGGGTGTGTAGTTACCCTATCAAACACAGCTAGTGTTGGTGTGTAGTTACCCTATCAAACACAGCTAGTGTTGGTATGTAGTTACCCTATCAAACACAGCTAGTGTGGGTGTGTAGTAGTTACCCCTATCAAACACAGCTAGTGTGGGTGTGTAGTTACCCTATCAAACACAGCTAGTGTTGGTGTGTAGTTACTATGGGTGTAACGGTACGCGGATACGTACTGTACCGCCTCAATGTGGTCCTCCGGTACAGTACGCGGCTGTGCACTGAGCGATTGCAACGGTATGGTCCAACCTTTTTTTGCAGAACTTAAATCCCCCCGGCCCCACGTAATTTATCAACAACACTGCGGTCTGCTGTGAGCATTATAAAACAAGTGTATTAAACACAGCCAGTGTGAGTGTGTAGGTGTGTGTGTAAAGTGGCGCAGTAGCTATCAGTTATTTTCTTAGCGTTGAATGGGAGGTTGTTACATGGACAGCTCCATTCCACCACAAATACAGCAGGGTATCAGTTAACACTCTGTCTTTATGTCTTGCTGTTTCTCTCTGCTCTCTCTCTCTGCCTGCCTCTCTCTCTGTCTGCCTCTCTCTCTGTCTGCCTCTCTCTTTGTCTGCCTGCCTGCCTGCCTCTCTCTGTCTGCCTCTCTCTCTCTCTCTCTCTCTCTCTCTCTCTCTCTCTCTCTCTCTCTCTCTCTCTCTCTCTCTCTCTCTCTCTCTCTGCCCCTCTCTCTGCTTGCCTCTCTCTCTGTCTGCATCTCTCTCTGTCTGCCTCTCTCTTTGTCTGCCTGCCTGCCTCTCTCTGTCTGCCCTCTCTCTCTCTCTCTCTCTCTCTCTCTCTCTCTCTCTCTCTCTCTCTCTCTCTCTCTCTCTCCTCTCTCTCTCTCTCTCTCTTTCTCTCTGCCCCTCTCTCTCTGTCCCTCTCTCTCTGTCTGCCTCTCTGTCTGTCTGCTTCTCTCGCTGCCTCTCTCTGTCTGCCTGCCTCTCTCTGTCTGCCTGCCTCTCTCTGTCTGCCTATCTCTATCTGCCTCTCTCTCTCTCTCTCTCTCTCTCTCTCTCTCTCTCTCTCTCTCTCTCTCTCTCTCTCTCTCTCTCTCTCTCTCTCTTCCTCTGTCTGCCTCTATCTGTCTGCATCTCTCTCTCTATCTCTCGCTCTTGCTATCTCCATCTGTATGCCTCTCTTTCTCTCTCTGCCTCTCTCTGTTTGCCTATCTCTGTCTTCCTCTCTATCTCTCTCTCTATCTCTCTCTCTCCTGTCAGCCTATCTCTCTCTCTGCCTACCTCTCTCTGTGTGTCTGCCTCTCTCTGTCGGTCCTGTGTCTCTCTGTCTCTCTTTTCTATGTCTGCCTATATTTCTCTCTATCTCTCTGTGTTTCACTCTGTCCCACATGTTGTCTCTATCTCAGTCTCTCTCTCTCTCTCTCTCTCTC
>NC_140179.1:55491711-55591752 GCF_963971535.1 Notolepis coatsorum | reverse complement strand
GTCTGCCTGCCTGCCTGCCTCTCTCTGTCTGCCTCTCTCTCTCTCTCTCTCTCTCTCTCTCTCTCTCTCTCTCTCTCTCTCTCCTCTCTCTGCCCCTCTCTCTGCTTGCCTCTCTCTCTGTCTGCAACTCTGCATCTCTCTCTGTCTGCCTCTCTCTGTCTGCCTCTCTCTCTCTCTCTCTCTCTCTCTCTCTCTCCTCTCTCATCTCTCTCTCTCTCTCTCTCTCTCTCTCTCTCTCTCTCTGGGTTTTATGTGCTGAAGGAGTTTTTGGGGTGTGTGCGTGTGTGTGTGTGTGTGTGAGTGTGTGTGTGTGCGGGGGTGAGTGTGTGCAGGTGTGTGTGTTGTTGTTTTTATGAAGATGCCGTGAGGTTTTTTGTGTCTCTACTGACTGTTTTTAGTTGACATGTTTTAATAAAGAACATCAAAAGTCTCTCTCTCTCTCTCTCTCTCTCTCTCTCTCTCTCTCTCTCTTTCTATCTGCCCCTCTCTCTCTGTCTGCCTCTCTGTCTGTCTGCTTCTCTCGCTGCCTCTCTCTGTCTGCCTGCCTCTCTCTGTCTGCCTGCCTCTCTCTGTCTGCCTATCTCTATCTGCCTCTCTCTCTCTCTCTCTCTCTCTCTCTCTCTCTCTCTCTCTTCTCTCACTCTCTCTCTCCTCTTCTCTCTCTCTCTCTCTCTCTCTCTCTCTCTCTCTTCCTCTGTCTGCCTCTATCTGTCTGCATCTCTCTCTCTCTCTCTCTATCTCTCGCTCTTGCTATCTCCATCCTGTATGCCTCTCTTTCTCTCTCTGCCTCTCTCTGTTTGCCTATCTCTGTCTTCCTCTCTCTCTCTCTCTATCTCTCTCTCACTCTCCTGTCAGCCTATCTCTCTCTCTCTGCCTACCTCTCTCTGTGTGTCTGCCTCTCTCTGTCGTCTGTGTCTCTCTGGTCTCTCTTTTCTATGTCTGCCTATATTTCTCTCTATCTCTCTGTGTTTCACTCTGTCCCACATGTTGTCTCTATCTCAGTCCTCTCTCTCTCTCTCTCTCTCTCTCTCTCTCTCTCTCTCTCTCTCTCTCTCTCTCTTAGTCACATACCAGACGGCCCATATTACACAGCATGTTCATTTCAAGTCTTGCACGGTTTACTATTGAACGTGTTCACGTGCAGGAGGAGAGTCATATTTACCTGAATATGAGACGACAAGGTACGTCTATACCAGTTTTTAATGCTAGCATCCTCAATCCAGCAGCCTCTGCATTTCTTAATCTAATCTAATCACATGGAGATAGAAAGCCACACAGGAAGAGGTAAGGGCTGCATGGCTGACTGTGGCCTGCTATCAATTTGGCCTTGGTGGTTGGTTGGTTGGTTGGTGGATCCCGTTATGTCTTTGAAACCCCTGAGGAGCTGGCGCCCCCTCCTCCCCCCCTCACAACCCCCCACTTCCACCCTCCTCTTCCTCTTCCTCTGTCTTTGGTCTCGCCTCAGTTTTCCGTCCCCATCATCTGGCAGATAATTGTCCCCGCAGTTGTGGGTTTTGTGCCTGTGTGTGTGTGTGTGTGTGTGTGTGTGCGCTCAAAGGGGATGGGGGGGGGGGGCTGAACCGGAAGCTATGGAGAGGCTTTGGTACTGCTTTTGATTATACACACACACACGCACAACTCCATAACTGCAGGGCTAATGTGTTAAATGAAGCGCTGGAGCTGGTTTGGATCATTGGTCATTATTGTTTGGAGTCTCATGAAGGTCCACTGCGTCCGGCGCTGTGTGTGTGTGTGTGTCGCTGTCTGACTGCTGCACTACATTTCCTTCAGGAGTGTTGAGTTTGAACTGCTGAAAAGAGACGGGCGCTCCAGAGCGTTACCTGGTGAAGGGTTTTCCGGAGCGACGGAGGAGCGTCTGAACCGTCTGTCAGTGTTTACCCAGTGCTTCTCATCTCTATACCACACTTGGTGAATTGGGACAAATCACGTTGTTGATGGTGTATCTTCCACTAGAATGATGTGTGGATCATAGGGCCTCAGTTTGTCGGGCTTCCAAACAGAACAGCATGTACACACCTCTCCTTCATCCATATCCTCCTATCGCTCTCTCTCTCTCTCTCTCTCTCTCTCTCTCTCTCTCTCTCTCTCTCTCTCTCTCTCTCTCTCTCTCTCTCTCTCTCTCTCTCTCTCTGTCTTATCATATCTTGATATTTCTACAAATGTTCCCGATATAAATTAAGCGTTTGTGTGATTTGTGCACTGACAGCTTATATCACAGTATATATTGAGCTTTACACTTTAAATTCCAAAGCGTGTGTGGCTACACAGTGCTAAACAAACCATGGATAAACAGTGCATTGGTGAATTTAAAGCGCTCGGTTTCCTGGGCAGCCAGAGAAGACTCCCATGTCCCTGCGGTGCTATGTGGTGCCGGGAGGAGCGAGTCGGCAAATCGATTTGTTGGCATCCTGCGCTGCAGGAGACTCCCTGTGGCCCCTGAGGCTGTGCCTTCTCACCCGACCTGTGGCCCCTGAGGCTGTGCCTTCTCACCCGACCTGTGGTCCCTGAGGCTGTGCCTTCTCACCCGACCTGTGGTCCCTGAGGCTGTGCCTTCTCACCCGACCTGTGGTCCCTGAGGCTGTGCCTTCTCACCCGACCTGTGGCCCCTGAGGCTGTGCCTTCTCACCCGACCTGTGGCCCCTGAGGCTGTGCCTTCTCACCCGACCTGTGGTCCCTGAGGCTGTGCCTTCTCACCCGACCTGTGGTCCCTGAGGCTGTGCCTTCTCACCCGACCTGTGGTCCCTGAGGCTGTGCCTTCTCACCCGACCTGTGGTCCCTGAGGCTGTGCCTTCTCACCCGACCTGTGGTCCCTGAGGCTGTGCCTTCTCACCCGACCTGTGGTCCCTGAGGCTGTGCCTTCTCACCCGACCTGTGGTCCCTGAGGCTGTGCCTTCAGGGGGTGAGGGGGAGAAATCGGTGTGCGTGCATTAGGGCTGCCACGGTATTGATATTTTCCTTACCGCACAAATTTGCGAAATATTTCCTACCGCCGCGGTAACCGCAAACAATTATTATAATTTTTTTTGTAGTCTACTCTTTATAGCATATAGCCTGCCTCTAGTCTAATGGCGCTTTTCCACTGCATAGTACCTACTCGACTCGACTCTACCCGCTTTAGGTACCTGGTACTTCGTTTCCTTTTCCTCTGCAGGTACTACTCCGTTTGTCTCCGTGTGGGGAGACGGGGCCGCTGGTGTACAGCATGAAAGCTCCGTGAGCATAGCTATGTCCGTGAGGGCTTGCAGTAAACCAGAGTTTAACACTGTTTCAATCAATCAATCAATAACAACATTAACCAGACTCTCGTTGTGTCTATTCTGCTAAAGCTAACATTACCTCTCATTGTGTCTATTCTACAAGCTTTAACGTTACCTCTCGTGTCTATCTGCTGACGTTAGCGTTAGCATTAGGCTAACAACAAGCTTAACAGCGATCTTTTTGTGACACTAAACTCTCCGCTCTGTGGTAAATTGGATTGATGTCTGTAGCGGTGTCCACTTATAGTGCCTATAACCTTTACCGTTGGGCGCCAGACAGGTCTAACCCCTGCCAATGAAGATAAAAATACCTTTTTGATTTGGTTAATTAGGCCTATAGCTCCGGCATAAGACTGTACCACATAAGACAAAGAATAATAATAATTTTCATTAGACAAATAATATAATAATTTTCATTAGACAAATAATATAATAATTTGCTTTATAGGTCTGGACTAATGGCCAAGAGAATTACTAGGTGAGTTTGATAACAAAGAAACACTCAGGAGTCATGCCCAATTCAGTCAAAATGTCCATGTATTGGATATTAGTCAAAATCATAAGAAAACTCTTAGAACACAAAACAATTCATTTACAGACCAGTTCGTTCACGCAGTTCAGTGCATTGGGTGAACAGGTATAGGCATTTGCCAATAGTTCCAAATGTCAAAGAGTTCGTGATGACCACCACGCAACTGTGTGAATGAACGAAAAAATAGAAAGTCTCTAACGAAAATATGTGTGTGTGTGTGGGTGTGCGTGTGTGTGTGTGTGGGTGTGTGATTGCGAGAGTAGGGGAAAAAGAGGGGCGTTGGACTTGGGCTGGAGGGGGGTAGAGAGAGAGATGTGTGGCTGGGGCTGGAGGGGTAGAGAGAGAGAGATGTTTGGCTTGGGCTGAAGGGGTAGAGAGAGAGATAGAGGCGCGTTTGGCCTGGGCTATGTGTCGCCGTCGTTAGGAAGCTTGGAGAGGGGAATGTTTGAGTCGGAGACGCTTGCGTCACAGCCTCGGAACAGGAGCGCAACCAACAGTGCAGCGTGTACTTTACCGCACCGAAGTCCGCGTTGGGTGAAGATGACCAGGTCGTAGACGTCCGGACTATCCCCGTTTCTCATCCATCCCGTGTTAGGTAACGTTTACTGGCGCGTTTTCAACTTCTCTAACTCCGGTTCACGTTCTCCTGCTCCTCACATCGGCTGCACGTCTTCTTTCAGGTAAACAACATTCAAACTCGCCGCTCTCACTTCCGCGTCATGACTTCGCACGTCTCCTGTCTCACGTCTCACCAGGCCAACCCCCCACCGTCTGACGTCTCACCTCTTATCCGCTATCAGATCCCAGATGAGCGCATCCGTAATTGACAGACATAAAGGGACAGGCGCACTTTTACCTGGCAGGTTAAAGCCGCTCTGTCACACTCTCCCCCCATTGTGAAAGACCACCTTTGGTGGTGAACACCAGTCACTCGAAACCCAGGAACTCGTCCTCTGAGCTATCTTCATTTAATATCTCCAGGACCTCCTTCCTTTCCTGTTCGTCCAAATCCTCCGCTGTAGGGTAGAAAGGTTTGAGGTTACAGACATGTACTGTTCTCACATCTCCACCAGTGTCCTCTCGTACAACTTGGTAGTTGACGGGACCAGTTTGTTTTATGACACGATAGGGTCCTTTCCACTTGCTGGCCAGTTTGGCAGTAAAGTTCTTGGCTGCACTGGACTGTGGAAAATTCCTTACCCACACCCTTTCTTGGAACCTGAAACTGACATCCCTCCTGTTCTTGTTATAGTTCCGTAGCTGTCTCACACGAGCCTTCTTACTACTTTCCTCGGCTTTGGCGTGGAGAGTCTTCAGCTGATGAACCACATCATACGCCTGAGCATCAGGAGGAAGAGACTTGCCTCTCAGGACTTTGTCCATTGGACTGTTCAGTTTCCTTCCAAGCTGTAACTCCGCAGGGGTAACTCCTGTGGTTTCTTGAACTGCCGAATTCAAGGCAAATCTGAACTCTGGTAAGTACTGATCCCACTTCCGGTGGTTGTCTTCCACGTAGGAGGAGATCATACACTTCAGAGTGCGATTCACCCGTTCTGTCATGTTCGTCTGTGGGTGATAGGCTGTCGTAAGCTTGGGTGTCACTGTCCATTTCTCGCAGAGCTCTTTGAATAAAGACGACACAAACTGTGATCCTCTGTCTGACAATATAAAATCTGGCACACCCCATCTCGTAAAGATTTCTTTCTTCAGTATGCGGGCGATTGTCTGCGAGTTTGCTTGTCGCATGGGGAAGAATTCCACCCATTTTGTGAAATAGTCCACTAGGACAAGAAGATACTCATTTCGTTCTGGACTGCGTGGAAGGGGTCCCATTATATCTACTCCTAGCAACTCATTTGGTCCCTTTACTGAATGTTGCTGAATCATTCCTGCAGGCTTCCTGTTGTCGGACTTCAGGCTCTGACACTTCACACAGCATTTGACATGTGCCTTGACATCGGTCCACATTCCTGGCCAGAATGCCACTTCCTGAAGCCTCTTGTAGGTTTTGAAGATACCCCCATGTCCACATAGCGGGTTCTCATGATAAGCCTGGAGGACTTGCGGAATCAGGGTTGCTGGGACATAGACCCGATAATGACACTGTCCATCTTGTCCTTGTGTTTTTCGGTACACCTTATCCTCCAGGACTGAGTAGTCATTTTTCACAGAACTTCCTTCCTCTGCCAGAGCCTTAAAGATGGTCTCAATTTTGGCATCCTTGTGTTGTTCCTCCCATATCTGTGCAAGGGATATCGGAAGTGTTCCAGAATCCTTCTTGCCGGAATACAGGTTGCATCCAGCACCTGTTGGAATCCTGGAAAGCGCATCTGGAGCACTATTCAGTTTTCCTTTTCGATATTCAATGATGAAGTCGAATCGCTGAAGTCGCAGAGCCCACCTGATCAGACGACTTGTAGTCTTCGTGGATCTCAGGACCCACTGTAAGGCAGAGTGATCAGTGATGACAGTGAAGAGTCGTGGTTCCAGATAGTGCTGCCATTTCTCCAGAGCCCAAATGATTGCAAGGCACTCTTTCTCTGTTGCAGAATAGTTGCTTTCTGCTCGGTTTAATGTCCGACTTGCGTACGCCAGCACTTCTTCAGTACCACCTTCCTTCTTCTGTGTCAGTATGGCTCCAAGACCAGTATCACTTGCGTCAGTGTACACAAGAAAAGGATGATCTGGGTTGGGATGACCCAAGATAGGAGGAGATGACAAACATTCCCTCAGTCTGTTGAATGCATTCTGGCACTCAGGACTCCATATGAATGGTCGTCCTTTCTTTTTTAAGTCATTGATCGGCTCAGCAATCTTGGAGAATCCTGGAACGAATCTGTGGTACCATCCGGCAAACCCCAGGAACCGCTGAACCTCTTTGATATTCTTCGGAACTGGATAGGTTCGGATGGCCTCAACCTTGTCAGGGTCTGCACAAACTCCCTTGGCACTGACGATGTGTCCAAGAAACTTTATTTCCTGGAGGCAGAACTTGGACTTCTTCAGGTTGATGGTCAGATTTGCTTTTGCAAGCCTCTCTATGACTTGCTGTAGATGCTGGAAATGTTCGGACACAGACGTAGAATAAACAATGATATCATCGAGGTAGACGAGACAGATATGACCACGGAGATCTCTCAAGACAGTCTCCATTAGTCTTTGGAATGTCGCAGGAGCATTTTTCAGTCCAAAAGGCATTACGTTGAAGTGGTACAACCCACGAGATGTGATGAATGCAGTTTTTGACTTGCTCTCTGGATCCATGGGCACTTGCCAATAGCCACTGTTGAGATCAATCGTAGAGAAGATCACTGATCCAGATAGTGATTCCAGGATCTCGTTGATGTTGGGTAGCGGATACGCATCAGTTTCGGTCACCGCATTGACCCGTCTGAAGTCCACACAAAAACGGTGACCTCCATCCTTCTTTGGAGGCAGCACCACTGGGGAGGCCCATCCTGAGTATGATGGTTCGATGATCCCCGCACTTAGCATATCTTTCAGTTGTTCCTCCACAATGGCTTGCTTTCCCGGAGCCATCCTGTATGGCCTTTGTTTGATCGGCACATTGGTGGTGGGGTATATCTTGTGAAGTAGCACATCAGTTCTCCCCGCCTCATTTGTGCACACTTTGGGGTATGACTCCAGAATTCCTCTTAACTGCTCCTTTTCATCATCTTGCAGTTGCGTTTGTGTGACAGCATTGTGGATATACTCCTTCGCATCCAGGCGTACAGGTTCCAGCGTCAACACAGGAGGAGGAAGAGCACTTATCAGGCATAATTTCCTGGGATAGTGTCGTTTCTCCTTCCTAGGACCATTTGCACTACCTGGTTGAAATGGAAATACTTCGGCAGGGTTAGATTTGAAACTATACTCCCCGTCTGCCACGTTGATTTGTAGCCCACTGAGAGAAATGAAGTCCAACCCCAGGACAACTCCAAAAGCCAGGCCTCTCTGATCCAGCACGACTACTGGTAAGGTGAAGAGTTTCCCGTGAAGGTCGATTTCCAGCTTCCCCCAACCAAGTGGAACTTGTGCCTGTCCATTAGCAAGATACAAAGGTCCATCTTCCCAGGGAGTAAGCTCTTCTTTGGTTCTGTTGAGTTCCGCCCATAGATACTCATGGAGAAGGGTGTAACTTGCACCTGTATCCAAGACAGCCTTCCCCCGCCAGGCTCCCAGAGTGATGGGTACCACCAATAGGGTAGGTGGGCCACAAGGAGAACTTTGTTTTGAAGTACTCGGAGAGAGGTTCTCCACGGTAGGTTGTGCTGACTTGTCACGTCGTTTTGAGGTGACAGCTGTGGACACCAAGCTGTTACTTGGGTGTTGACCTTTCGGCGCAGAATAGGTTTTCTGTTGTCGATTGAAAGATTTGGAGTGGTCAGGAGGTGTATATTGGGGACAAGATCCAGGAGGATGTTGTCCCTTACATCTCCAACACATCACAGGCGGTCCATCCTGGACTCGATTTGGAACGCTGGGCGTCCTATTCTGAGTTTGAGGAGCTCTTAAGTTGGTCCTCTTGTCATACTCAAGTTGGAGCTCGTGATCCCTTTCAAGTTGGATTCCCAGACGCACCAACTCCTCTGTGGTCTGAACTCGCCCTCGGAGTTGACTTGCAAGATACGGTTTGATGTTTTTCAAAATCATTTTTACTATGGGCTCTTCAGTGAGAGAGGGTTTCCACTTTTTACAAAGAGCCCTATAAGAGAAAGCGAAGTCTCTTATAGTTTCCTTCTCTCCTTGGATTTTTGTTCTGATTCGGTCTGCTAACTCGTCTTCATAATCATCAGTTAGATAAGCAGACATAAAAGCAGTTTCAAATTGGCTCCATGTAGTTACAGAGGATCTGGCAATCTCCCACCAGTCACGAGCTGTACCATGAAGCACGGTTCTGAACGTTGCCAGGAGGTCCCAGTCGGATAAGGGCTGTAGCGCCAGAAAATCATGGCATTTGGTCAGATAATTCAGTGGATCAGGGTCATCATCCAGCTTTCCATAGGTTGGAAAAGTCAGCTTGATACTCTTGGTGATGACTGATCTTGTAGATAATGTGGTTGGAGCAGTGGTTGGTACAGTTCTTGAGCTGGCCGTTGCCAGCGGAGAACCTGTACTGAATGTTGAAGGTTGTGTGAAAATAGAGCCTATAGGCAAAGTTGCGGGATGAAACAGTGAGGTGGGAGGAATGTTAGTGAGTTTTAGATCGAGAGCATCCAGTTTCTTTTCCATAGAGAGAACTTTATTCTCGTGGTTATCCGATTGCTCCTTCATCTTTACTTTCATCTCCTCCAGTTGGCTGTTTACCCGAGTCACCTGTGTAATACAGTATTCCACTCCTTTGGATATCATATCCACTCCTTCCTGGGTGACTTGTTTCACCTCTTTGATTTCCTTCTGAACTTCTACTTGGGACTGTACCACCATGAAATTGATCTGCTGGGTAAGAGTTTGTTCAGATGCCTGATTCTCATCAGCCATTATGATTTTGGTGGTTTTGGCCAGATTATCCATTTCTTTTAACACATTATCTTGGAGGGTGACGATGCATGTCTTGAGATGAGTGTAGTTGGCCACCGACTGATTTCCAATAGCTTGGATTCTTAGGTCAGAGCGGGTATTGAAGTCCTGCACATATTTGGTCAATTGTTGCATTCTCAATTTCTGCTGATCCATTGTCTGACACAACTGTAACCAATTTCCCTGAGTTTGGTAAGCCAGTTGGTTCAAATCCCTTGCCGGGGTAGCCATGACTCCTGGTAAGTCAATTGGGGACAAGGTGTCGGAGGTTGGGGAAGATATGGAGTCTGAAGAGGCAGCCTTGTGTTCTCCAGAGTCAATTAAGATTTTTCCAGGTTGCAGAAGAACATTGGTTTCCTCTGTTAGCAAAGCAGGGTCCGTTTGGAGGTCGATTAGCGTTTCCTGAAAATGCACACCTTCTTTAGGCTTTGTCGCCGGGAAATGCATTGGAGACTCCTCCCCCTTTCGACGCTGAAAATTCTCAATTCTCATTTGTATAATACCCCTTTGGTCAGGTCTCTCCGTATCAGACCTTAAGGGGGTATCAACATCAGGAGGGTCTGGTCCCTTTAGATCCCACCCTAGACCCTCTGTTTTTGTGTCTAGGCCTGGTGGGTTTGGAGGCGGGCTGCTTGGTGCAGGTGCAGCCTCTGCGCCCTTAGACATTGTGAAATCAGTGGGTGGAATGTGCTTTATGTAAGGTTATAAACCCAAAATCAATTATTTAGAGCAGCACACAGCACAATAATGAACCCACATAGTCGAGCAATGCTTCAAACCTTCACAATATAATTTGTTTCACCTTTCAAAAGTTGTCAACTGTACCTTTAAACAAAAAAACATAATGCCCCTTTAAAGAAAATAGTGCCATGCACCTTTAAACAAAACAGCGTAATGCACCTTCAAGGAAGATAGTGCCATGCACCTTTAAACGAAAATAGGGCTATGTACCTTTAAAGAAAATAGTGCCATGCACCTATAACCAAAATAGCATAATGCACCTTTAAAGAAGATAGTGCCATGCACCTATAACCAAAATAGCATAATGCACCTTTAAAGAAGATAGTGCCATGCACCTTTAAACAAAAATAGGGTAATGTACCTTCAAAGAAAATAGTGCCATGCACCTATAACCAAAATAGCAGAATGCACCTTTAAAGAAAACAACAAGTAACATATATGTATATTTTTTCTTTAACACAGTACCTTTAAACCTTGGTTCAGTTAGGCCCTCAGCCCCACGTTGGGCGCCATTTTATGTAGCGGTGTCCACTTATAGTGCCTATAACCTTTACCGTTGGGCGCCAGACAGGTCTAACCCCTGTCAATGAAGATAAAAATACCTTTTTGATTTGGTTAATTAGGCCTATAGCTCCGGCATAAGACTGTACCACATAAGACAAAGAATAATAATAATTTTCATTAGACAAATAATATAATAATTTTCATTAGACAAATAATATAATAATTTGCTTTATAGGTCTGGACTAATGGCCAAGAGAATTACTAGGTGAGTTTGATAACAAAGAAACACTCAGGAGTCATGCCCAATTCAGTCAAAATGTCCATGTATTGGATATTAGTCAAAATCATAAGAAAACTCTTAGAACACAAAACAATTCCCGCTTGGGGACCAGGTTTCCATGATGCCAGTTACCCAGGTGGGGTATCTCCCAGGCCTTTCTGTGTGGAGTTTGCATGTTCTCCCCGTGCTCGCAAGGGTTTCCCCCCGATAAGATAAAAACCCAATGGAAAAACATGCACAACAACAAGATCGCTAACGCTGTGGCGTCCTTGACGAAGACGGACAGGAGCACTTGGTTTGGTCCCCTGGCGCGGCTCACGTTGACGCCTGTCTGCTCCCGGCTGCCCTTGGGGGGGAAGGACGACGGGATGGGTTAATCGCAGATACGAATTGCATGCATGCATCGCATGTGTGCCAATTGATGACCTCGGAGCAGGTCCTAAATTATCTTATTATCTTATTATCTAATTCATTTACAGACCAGTTCGTTCACGCAGTTCAGTGCATTGGGTGAACAGGTATAGGCATTTGCCAATAGTTCCAAATGTCAAAGAGTTCGTGATGACCACCACGCAACTGTGTGAATGAACGAAAAAATAGAAAGTCTCTAACGAAAATATGTGTGTGTGTGTGGGTGTGCGTGTGTGTGTGTGTGGGTGTGTGATTGCGAGAGTAGGGGAAAAAGAGGGGCGTTGGACTTGGGCTGGAGGGGGGTAGAGAGAGAGATGTGTGGCTGGGGCTGGAGGGGTAGAGAGAGAGAGATGTTTGGCTTGGGCTGAAGGGGTAGAGAGAGAGATAGAGGCGCGTTTGGCCTGGGCTATGTGTCGCCGTCGTTAGGAAGCTTGGAGAGGGGAATGTTTGAGTCGGAGACGCTTGCGTCACAGCCTCGGAACAGGAGCGCAACCAACAGTGCAGCGTGTACTTTACCGCACCGAAGTCCGCGTTGGGTGAAGATGACCAGGTCGTAGACGTCCGGACTATCCCCGTTTCTCATCCATCCCGTGTTAGGTAACGTTTACTGGCGCGTTTTCAACTTCTCTAACTCCGGTTCACGTTCTCCTGCTCCTCACATCGGCTGCACGTCTTCTTTCAGGTAAACAACATTCAAACTCGCCGCTCTCACTTCCGCGTCATGACTTCGCACGTCTCCTGTCTCACGTCTCACCAGGCCAACCCCCCACCGTCTGACGTCTCACCTCTTATCCGCTATCAGATCCCAGATGAGCGCATCCGTAATTGACAGACATAAAGGGACAGGCGCACTTTTACCTGGCAGGTTAAAGCCGCTCTGTCACATGTCGGTTTTGTTTCATCAATAAATGAGGCAGAATACACAGTGGAATCCATCCTTTTTTGTTTATTGCACTTGTTCCTGCTGCAAACAAATCCTGAATGAAATGAATCCTTAGCGAGGCAGTAAAGATGGCGGCTTTCTGCTTTTGTGCAGGATGCTCCAACGTGTGACGCGTCTCTCTTCTGACCAATCAGTGGTCTGCAGTGTTTCACGTGACTTTTCTGGTACCACTTCTACCCATAGATATGCTTCTACCCGCTTGGAAACTCGACAAAGCAGGGTACTTTATTATTATTATAAAAAACAGCGGTGATGCGGTATTCAGCTTAACACTGCGGTGGGCGTGATGTAACAGCGATACCGCGGTAATGCGGTAACCGCGGCAGCTCTAGCGTGCATCAATGTGGCAAAAAGGAACGTAATCCTGGTCAGAACAACGGGGCCCGGCAGACTACAATATATTTGCATTTGTTAGCCATGCTAGCGATCTAAACAATCAATCCATGCCAAAGCTAGATATGCAAAAGGTGAAAGACTCACACTCAAATTTCTTTTAGTTTGAAACAACATTTTGTCAGGGGAGTGTCATGGTTTCTCCATAGAGCCCTGTCGTACTTTTTTAGTGCAGCAGCTCGCGCAGGTAGGGGGCAACTTAGTCACGTGATTCAGTTGGTATTGCTGATTGGCTCGAACACGGTATGTTTGTAAACAGCGAACAGGTCTATTTGGACCCATATCTGATACCAGTATCAGTGCCCTAGTTTTGAGCATCTGTTTCAAGCACAACATCCTCACATTAATTCTGCCTGTCAATATAGCCTTGTGTGGAGTTTTGCCCCTAAGCTTTAAGCCACGTGCAACAACACTTCAGATGGACATTTACAACATCTCCTGTCGACCTGCCACATTTTTACTGCTCCATCCTCCTTCACGGAGTATTTTATTGAGCTCTTTTGACATTTCACTGTCGGGTCCATGATTTGAATGACATAAATAGTTTATGGGTTGAAGATGCAAACCAGGCCTCTGGTCCAGCGGGGGTTCTCAACAACTCAGGACTAGACTTCCTGGTTCACCGGAGGACTAGACTTCCTGGTTCACCAGGACAGCGCAGGAGGCACTGCGATTTGACAGAACTTTGGAGCAGGGGGTAGGAGGCCGGTTTGATTTCCGTCGGACGGGCATGCTAAAGTAGCCGCCCATTGGAGGGTGTGGTTGGAACATAGATGTCATCTTCATGTCGTTAGACTCATACGATAATTTGGCCAAAAAAGATTTTTTTTTGCCAAATTGAGATTTCTGCCTAATTGTACTCCTCACGCTGCTGCATCGCCCTGGCTTAGTGCCTATGTCCTCAACCAATCAGAACGCTTGTTACGTTAAAAAAATCCCCATCTGGCTAACTCACTCGTGTGACTTGTGCATTTTAACGTTACATACACAGACGGCCATCGCATGACTTAGGCAAGTATAACAACTGCCTTAGTGTATGACATGTATGTATGAGGAAAAAATGCCTAAAGTCACAACATATTTTGTTTAAAAGTCACCTTATTTTGTTACACAATCAATGGTGGTTGTGTTTTTGTATTTTTGCAAACTTGTTGATACACCTTGTGGAACTTATTTTCAAAATATAAATAAAAAACTCATACACATTTGCTGGAAAATTAGTTTTTCTTGTCCAAAAATCTTGAAAAAAGACATAAATTATCGTATGAGGCTAACGATGTGTAGAAGGACATGGCTTACGCAGGACAGGACACATTTTCAGGGGGGGGGGGGGGCGGGAGACGACAATGGGATTTCTTTATACGAAAATAAGAAGAAATAAGTACTTTTCTTTGGGCACACAGTGATACTGTACATGGATGTTAACTAGGTGCAGACAAAAGGGGTAAAATAGAGGAGAACACATGTTTCATTTCATGGGATGTTTTAAGTATAATTATTATTGTCAGTTCTTATCTCCTCTCTCCTCATACTCAGCTCTTATCTCCTCTCTCCTCATACTCAGCTCTTATCTCCTCTCTCCTCATACTCAGCTCTTATCTCCTCTCTCCTCATACTCAGCTCTTATCTCCTCTCTCCTCATACTCAGCTCTTATCTCCTCTCTCCTCATACTCGGCTCTTATCTCCTCTCTTCTCATACTCAGCTCTTATCTCCTCTCTCTCCTCTCTCCCAGCTCCTCTCTCTCTTTCTCTCTCCTCATACTCAGCTCTTATCTCCTCTCTCCTCATACTCGGCTCTTATCTCCTCTCTTCTCATACTCAGCTCTTATCTCCTCTCTCTCCTCTCTCCCAGCTCCTCTCTCTCTTTCTCTCTCCTCATACTCAGCTCTTATCTCATCTCTCCTTTCTCCCTGCTCCCCCTTCTCATACTCTGCTCTCAGAGGACTGTTCTGCAGAGTGTCAGAGTTTTTACGTGCCGGACAGACGAAGTGTTTTGTTGTTGTTTTCCTGTGAGCGGCTGTGCAGAGCACCGGGCCTCTCTGCCTGAGGGCCGCTTTCCTCTCTCCCATGACCCCTGACCTCCTGACGCCTTTCCTGACCCAGGAAATAGAATTAACACCTCGGTCTGAACCCCAGGCTCTCACAGCTGTGCACGCTGCATCCCTGGCCTGGTCACATCGGTACCTCACCTAGCTAGCAATTACCACAGCTGGGACTAGGAACACTGGGCGGAAAAGAATTTATATATATATAGACCTGTTCGCTGTTTACAAACATACCATGTTCGAGCCAATCAGCAACACTCCCCTGACTAAAAGTTGTTTCAAAGAAAACGGCTGGATGTCATTTAGCCAAATCAGCATGAGTGTGAGTCTGTCACCTTTTACATATCTAGCTTTGGCATGGATTGATTGTTTAGATCGCTAGCATGGATAAATGCAAATATATTGCTAACAACGAACTCTGCATGCGCAGATTGCCCACAGAGTCTAGGTTCATCAATCTGCGCATGCGTAGTTCGGGAGTATGTGCGGGAAAGCGACTATAGCTCGGCCGAGAAAGTGCATATGGACTTGGGATTGGTCTCTCCGTGTTCAGGACACGCAGGCGTATAGAGAAGTCTGTTGGATCATGTCTCCAGCCGTACCCCCACAGCCGTATCTGCAAACACTTACTGCCAAGGCTCTCATCCACATTCATTTCATTAATTTTCTCCCATCGCTCTCTCCATGAGCTCAATGTAACACAGAGGTGCAGTGGTCTATGATAACGGGTTCAGCCAGACCCCTCTCCTCCATGAGCTCAATGTAACACAGAGGTGCAGTGGTCTATGATAACGGGTTCAGCCAGACCCCTCTCCTCCATGAGCTCAATGTAACACAGAGGTGCAGTGGTCTATGATAACGGGTTCAGCCAGACCCCTCTCCTCCATGAGCTCAATGTAACACAGAGGTGCAGTGGTCTATGATAACGGGTTCAGCCAGACCCCTCTCCTCCATGAGCTCAATGTAACACAGAGGTGCAGTGGTCTATGATAACGGGTTCAGCCAGACCCCTCTCCGCCACAGAGCTAACATAGTGTGGAGAGAGGTGTAGCCACGCGAGGCCGATAATATATGATATAACTCGATGCTGATGTAGAACGCACATAATGTACGATAGAAGTCTGTTGACTTTTCAGCTCAGCGGAAGAAAGGGCCTCTTGGGAAAGATTTCACGTCTCCCAGGTGAATCTTTAACCGTTGCACATCTAGGAAACGTCCTAAAACGAGAAGATTTGCACTCGACTTAACCCTTTCACTGCCGCACTACCAAACAGTTAACCCTTTACACATAATGTTAACCCATTCACTGCCACACAGCATCAGGTTAACCCTTTCACTGCCACACTACAGAAGGTTAAATAAAATACAAATACAAATTAAATATATCTTCCTAGATATGGAAGCAATTGTCAACATAGCTCAAGACAAATTTTGTTCGAGAAGGGACAGAAAGAAGCCAAGCTTATCTGGTTCTGCCCCTTCCTTACAATATCATATTAATATGTAATAAGTTACCTATCAATATCAAAAATAATATACCTATCTACTACAAAAGGGTGAAAGGGTTAACAGTCAAAGGATGAAGGTGAAATTGATGGAAGTTTTAATAATCGTGTCCTTAGCGGCCCATCACAGGAGGCCCGGTTCAGAAGGGGGGTGATTGACTCGCAGACTAGTTCCTTCCCTCCCTCTCGTCACACATAAGGCAAACACGGTACCCCCCCCCCCCCCGCCATGCTTCCCAGTGGTACAACCCACCCCCCCCAACCCCTCCAGGGGGGCCCCAAACAAAATATAAATGTACTCTCGATATGAAACGCATTACTGACGCGGGTGTTTTTTTTTTTAAAGGCTTTCAAATGTCAAGTGGGCAGTAAATTGTGTTAGAGGAGGAGGTGGGGGGGGGGGGGATGATCTGTTTATTAGTTAGTTTTATGCGAGCTGTATTTCAGCAGTTATGGATCTTGATATTTTCCAGTCACAGTATCTCTCTCTCCCTGTCTGTTTTCTTCATTAGCTGGCGGTTTATAATGCAGCCCAACACACACACACACACACACACACACACACACACACACACACACACACACACTCACACACGTGTACAGCACACACACACATGCACACACACACACTCCCTCTCACACAGATTAGCCGGTTCCGGTGTTTTTTAAGCGCACCATGTGTTTGCATTTTAGTCACACATTTGCCGATCTCATGGGGGCACTTTGAAGCAGCGTCCTCCCCAGAGCGGATCATAAAACAGGAGAATGAGTAGTTTTTCACATAGTTGAACCCCCCCGCCCCCTCCCCCACACCAGAACCCCCTGTTCTGACCCTCTCCTCTCTCTCTACCACCCCTTCCACCTCGATACATCCCCATCCTCTGCTACAGCCCAGGGTGAGAGATGTGCTCTGGTCATGCCTTCTAGCTGTTCTCTCCTCACTGTGCTTCTCCAGATGTTCATCCAGAGCTCTACAGAGACGCAGTTTGTTCAAGTTCAAGTTTCTTTATTATTTGTCATACAGAAATACAGAATACTTTGCATGAAATGTTTCTTTCTGTTTTGCTCCTGAGAGTGTGCTAGATAATAACGAGATAGTATAATAAGTATAAAATAGAAAGTCAAGAAGTCAAGTAAAACAAGTGTAAACAACAATTGTTCAGTATACCTCTATATACAGTATGTACATCTGGTATAAAAATGGTGAGGTATAGCTTAGCTTGTGGTGCCACCTTGTGGTGGTGAGGTGCAATAAGGAATAAGGAATGAGAGATGTGCAATTTCCTTACCAATAATATAAATATAAAGTGTAAAAGTGTAAAGTGTGGTAAAGTGGGTGCTACAGTGTGTTGTTTATTTAAAGTGAGTGTGTGTGTGCTGTGGGTGTGTTGATGGCCTGTTATTGTTCATTGTTCAATCATAGAGTCATTGAGCATCCTGATGGCCTGGGGATAGAAGCTCCTTCTGAGTCTCTCTGTGCTTGCCATGAGACTCCGGTATCGCTTGCCTGACCGCAGCAGTTCAAAGAGGCAGTTGTTTGGGTGGCTGGAGTCTTTGATTATTCTCTTAGCCTTGCCCATGCACCACTTGTTGTAAATGCCTTGGAGAGTGGGAAGCCCCCCTCCAATTGTGCGTTCGGCTGAACGGGCCACTCTCTGTAGTCTGCTGCGGT
The DNA here is from genome assembly GCF_963971535.1 of Notolepis coatsorum. Lineage (NCBI taxonomy): Eukaryota > Metazoa > Chordata > Actinopteri > Aulopiformes > Paralepididae > Notolepis > Notolepis coatsorum. The sequence continues at coordinate 55,573,924 of NC_140179.1, read as the reverse complement.
CTTGTGCAGTGCTATTCCCAAACCAGGAGGTGATATTGCCAGTCAGGATGCTCTCTATTGTGCATGAGTAGAAGTTCTTGAGGATCTTCTGACTCACGTTGAACTTCCTTAAGCGCCTAAGGAAGTAGAGGCGTTGTCGTGCCTTCTTGATAACACTGTCAATGTGTGTGGTCCATGTCAAGTCCTCGGATATGTGTCCGAGGTACTTAAAACTGTTCACTCTCTCAACCGGTGTCATTGTGGGGTTTTATCTTTTTAGGCAAACCTTCTTGCTGTCTTTTAGTGTTACACACTCTGCTACTAAGTAATCTACTGTGCCTATATTACTACCTAAGATGCTACTATGTCTATTAGGGTTGGGTACCGTTTACATTTGAACCGATACCGGTACCGGTGAATCGATACCGGTACCCAACGGTACCTTTTTTCTGTACTTTACTCTCTAAAAATGTAATCTACCTACCTCAGTTGTAAAAGATTTGTCCAAACTTCAAATAATTTATTATCATTAATTATTATTTATTTAGAACTATTTGTTAATATATATATATATATATATATATATATATATATATATATATATATATATATATATATATATATATATATATACACACACTTTAAATAAACTAAAAGGTACACATCTATATATTTAAATAAATAAAGGTATTGTATTTTACAAAATAACAAGTATAAAACGATTAAACAAACCACACAAGACAATATAAATTACAATCAGAATCCGTAACCACTAACCACACTTGCGACCGTTTTCGGCTTGCCATTGCTTTGTTGTTGTTGAATCAAGTAAAATCCTAGGTAAGCGTGTATTGTGCACGTGAACGTTGACATGAACGTGCGGCACACTTCATAGATTTCGTTTTGTGGTAAACAAAACGTTAAAAAATATATATACATACCAAATATACTTACCAAATGTTGGCACCGGTGGATCTCACGTGAATCGGTACTCGGCAGTACCGATGTGATTCGTCGATACCCTTAACACAATATCCGCCACGCAATATGAGCATCTTATAGCTCTGACGCCACCGCTGTAAGCCTATGGAGTTGCTCACCTTCTTTGCAGGGATATAACTATTTAAATAGTATAGCTATATCTGCATTACTATGGCCCATTCGACATTGGGTATCTATCGTTCAGGATGTGGGAACGTTATATTTTTCCATTCATACATTGTCGTTTAATACCGTCGTGAATATAAGTGTTTTTAGAGTGGTCTGCGGTAATTCCTAGAACGCGAGTTATAGGCCCTGATGCATATTATACTTAATCGATTGGCATTTCGTCCCTATACACGCTACAATTAAAATTTCAAATGCATATGATCGGTGCTCCATCATGCATGAAGGAAATGGGGGTGGGGTCGTTTCTGATTAATTGATTGTCAAGAAAGGCTTTCTTTAGTACAACATCATACATTGATCAGATGGATTGCAATGAAAGAAATGGACAATCGAGCTGGAATTAACGTTAGATTCCTCTTACCTCTGGCCGATGATACTGGAGGAAAAATATTCCAATTATTTGATTGCCATCTGCTAGATCATATGTCCATTTGGCCGACACCATAAACTCCAAAATTCTTGCGTCTCGAAGGCGTCTCGAGTGTCAGAGTTTCCCAGAGCCTTGGTGGATGAATTATGAATGGAAATAGCGAATAAAAGAAATAACGATCACAATAACAAGTTTACTCGTTGTTGGCGTTATTCGATTGGCGGGCAATAACGAGTTAACTCGTTCTTGGCGCAGAATGTGTTAAGTACCGGATTCGGTACCCATCCCTAACTATTATGCACTCAAGAGTGTAGCACTCAAGTTTGACACTGTTTGACGAACAATGCCACTGACCCTTAGCTGCTACCCTCCCTGCTGACTTGAACTTGTAACTAAGTCGTGTTTGGATAAAAGCATCAGCTAAATGGCTAAATGTAACGACTAAAGAAATTCACAGTCAACATAATATAGTCATAGCACACTTTGTCATCGCTATGCGATTAGTTGATTTAATAGTCAAATCTGTACAATTTAGTTTCCTCAAATACAATTGTGTAGAAGGACCTCTTTTAGATCTAGTGCTGACCAGAGATGTGCTCATCATTTTAAATCTAGTGCTGACTAGAGATGTGCTCATCATTTTAAATCTAGTGCTGACTAGAGATATGTGCAAATTTTTTTAATCTAGTGCTGAGAGATGTGCTCATCATTTTAAATCTAGTGCTGACTAGAGATATGTGCTCATCATTCTTCATGAAACAACATGGTTTACAGCTTGTTCCACTGACACCAAACAGACCAATTAGGCCTAATGGACTAAGAGGGGAGTGTTTGTTTATTAATATGTTACTGCAGCCATGTTGGCTCCACACCACACATGTCCTCTATAGCTGTTGCTAAGTAACCGGTAGGGATGCCCCGGTCACGTTTTTTGCCACCGATACCGATCACCGATCGTCTTGAGCCATATCGGCCGATACCGATCCAATACAGATCGTTTTTGATTAAAAAAAAATTAAAAATTATATACATTTTTTTTTTATAAAATATATATATTATATAATTAGACTTGTACTGTGGGTCAGGTGGCGTAGCGGAGATTGCGTTTGTCACCAACGCCGGAGACGCTGGATTCGCCTGTTCGAATCCAGCTCCCGGCGTTGTCACCAGCTTGGCTGGCCGTTCACACTAATACAATTGGCAGTATTAGAGGGTGGGAAATCTGGCGGGGTGGGTCCGGGTAGTTGTAAACAGCGACTCCTACAGTACGGTAGGGGCGCCTGCTCTGCGCGGATAGGATCTAAGGGCGGTAGTGTGATCCTTCCACACGTTACACCCTCTCAGTGAGAGTCCGCGCTGCCAGGTGAAAAGAAGCGGTTGATTGGCTAGACGTGTGTCGGAGGAAGCATGTGATAGCCTCCACTCTCCCAGACCGACTGTGGGGGGTAAGTGCGCAGCGACCAGGAAGGGGATTGGGAATTGGCATAACGACTAACATTGGGATGGGAGAAAATCGGAGGAAAAAGGAGGGGAAAATTAGACTTGTACTTGTATTATCTGCGAGACATCGCCACCACGCAACAAGTCAAAATGCTCGCTATCTGCAAACAGCTCCAGTGTCTGTGTGTACTCGAGTAGCCTCCAGCTACGGCCAGGATTCTCCGGCGCTGCAGCTGGACCCTAGTATTGGTATAAATCACATTCAGCAAGCCCTCAGCTCGAATACGCATCGAATCAATGTTATAAGACATTGATATCAGGAGCTATCTGTAGCTACTGCTAGCCGGCTAGATAACGTTAAGACAACGCCTCGGTGAACTATTTAGTTTAGAGCTAACGTGAGCTAACGTGAGCTACCGAGTCAACGGAGGTAACTTATCATGCACTCGACTATTGCTGGAGCATTTGTTGATATCAGCAGCTATCAGTAGCTAGCCAGCTAGATAACGTTAGACAATGCCTCATGTAGTCACTGGGTCATTTAGTTTAAACAGTAACGTTAGCTCGGTAGGTAGCCAACGTTAGCTCACGTCGCATGACTAGCAGACTGCGAGGCTCTTGTTTACATGAGTGCGGGAGGGGCTGGGGAGGAGGAGGCGCCGTACGCTGCAGGCTGTGTGTCTGAGAGAGAAGTCAGCAGTGTCTGTGAGATCTCCGCTAAGAATTGGATCATGTTTTTCGATCGGTTTTGACGATCGGCGAAAATAAAGCATTATCACCGCTCTCCGATCGCATATTTATACTGATTATCGGCCGATAACGATCGGTGGCCGATCGATCGGGGCATCCCTAGTAACCGGTGATTGTGAATGATGTTATGAAGGGCATTGCGTCTGCAGCTTATTTCTGTGATTGTGTGCATTTGTGTGTTTGTGTGTGTATCTGAGTTTGTGTGTATGTGTTTCTGTGTATTTGTATGTGTTTGTGTGTATTTGTATGTCTTTGTGTGTAATACATGCTTGTTTCTAAACTTTCTATGCTGCGTTTTTGTTGCCATTAAGGTCGTTCTGTGGTTCATGTGTTATAACTCCAAGACTGTTTAGGGACCACAGTAACACATGCAGAAATAGGCCGAAAACTCATAAAAGAATCATAAAAATGACATATTTGTACTTTATATATTTGGACTTGTGCACCGGGTGGGTCTGTGACTGTCAGGGAGTTAATGGAGCAGGCTGGGGGAGTGATGGCAGGCTGACAGGATTACTGGCTACAGAAACCAGGGATGTGATTTTTCCGTTTGAACCGGATTTCCGGTTTTTCTGACCTAAAATCATGATAAAAAAATATTCATAAAAAAAAGAAATGTAAAAAAAAATATATAAGAATAATTACAAAAAAAATTATGTTTCGATTATTTTCCCACCTGGTCTAAGTGAAACGCGAAAGCGACATTTATCAGACCTGCTATTCTTGCATAACAGATTTCCATTGGCTGTAAAGACGTCAACACACTAGGAAACACTAACACTGGATTGCTTTTGTAAAACTGACCAACCAGGGAAGGTTACTTGCAAGCAGTGCCGCAGTCTGCCACCCAACACTACTCAAGGGAGAGCAAGCATTGTCCAGTTAATGTGAAGCTCTGTAGAAACATCAAACTCTCAAGCATGAGGTAGAGAAGCCAACCTAGACATAACTAAGAAGCTGAGATGGAGAAATGTCACCACCTTCATTCTCAAAATCGACCTGAGAGCAAAAGAAAAGCAAAAGTCCATTAGTCCAACTGCAGCCCTTCGCAGTAGGCAAGACTTCGAGAGGAGGCAGTTACAGGTGTTGCACAATCTGGTTGCAAAGAAGAAAAGATAAGGTCCTAACGTTAGTGTTTGAGCCAGGATGACTTGGGAGGGGTCAAGATGACCCCCTTCAAATTTTTTAAGGGGACACTGATATTTGATTCATTTTCTTTGTCCTTTCCTCTCCCACAATTCTTAAGGCGCAATCACATCCCTGAGAAACACACTTGAAAGCTCTGACGATATGCATGTGTCTGTGCATGTGTTAGGTCGCTTTCACATATAGTTTTGGTGGACTCGGTGCAGTTCTGGTGGTGAAGTTGCAACATTGTTGCATTCTTCATTTGGTTCGCCTGCGTTCACATAGCAATCTGTCGGGCGCACCGAACTTTCTGAACAATGTCACGCGGTCGAAAAGGGCGCTCGTCTATTGGACAGTGGAAATGTGTGTGTGTGGCTGCGAGCCTGTGTGCGCGCGCGTGTGTGGACTGCGAGCCCTCCAGATCAGCGGAGGCGAGTTTTGACGTGGCATTGATCCAATGCCGTGCGCCTCGGTAATAATATAATAAGCCGCGTTTTTTCTTCCTTCTTCCCAAGATGCACAGTTAGATATATAGATAGATAGATAGATAGAGAGATAGATGCAGGGTGCTTGTTTTGCAGTGAATGCTGCGAGCAGTGGTAATAAGCACTTCCTATATTTGGTTCGCATTTGGTCCGATGAAGCGAACCGAGACCTATGTTTTTGGTCGGACCAGAGTTTGTGTGTTTGGTCCACGGACCGAGTTCGACGCGCATTCACACAAACCCGAAAAACCGGACTATCGAATTCTGGTCCGATAGTCCGGACCAAACAGCCCCTGTGTGAAAGCGACCTTAGGCTTGGGCGGTATGACGGTATTACGGTATAGACATCGAGATGGTGGAGTCCTACAAATTCCTGGGTGTGCACCTGGATAATAAACTGGACTGGTCTCTGAACACTGATGCCCTCTACAGGAAGGCACAGAGCCGGCTGTTTTTCCTGAGAAGGCTCAGGTCGTTTGATGTGTGCAGTGACATGCTGTACATGTTCTACCAGTCAGTGGTGGCAAGCATCGTTTTTTATGCTGCAGTCTGCTGGGGAGGCAACAGTCAAGAACACCGGGCGGCTGGACAGGCTAGTAAAGAAGGCTGGTTCAGTCCTTGGCAGGTCGGGTGGACCCACTGGGGGTTGTGGTGGAGAGGCGCACATGGAGCAATCTGCAGGCCATCATGAGCAATGACAGCCACCCTCTCCACCACACCCTGACAGGACATAGGAGCAGTCGCAGTGGACGACTTATATCGCTGCACTCGCGGACTGAGCGGTTCAGGCGGTCCTCTGTCCCCACAGCCATCAGACTGTTCAACACCATGTGACCCCCCCCCCCCCCTCTCTCTCTCATGACCTGGGCGCCCCCCCCCCCCCCCCCCCCCCCATTGGGACAATGTGCAATTAATTTTAAATTAATTTTACATTTTAAATTTGTAATTTTATATAGCAATTTGATTTTATTTGACGTAACAATAGTGCTCACCATTTATTTATTTAATTCATCACAACTTTGTACCTCAGCGCTGACCTTCATTGTTTGTTTGTTGTATTGGTTGTCCTTTTTTATTGCTCTATTGTCTGTTAACTGCCTGAGCTGTTACTGGATACCTGAATTTCCCCAAGGGGATTAATAAAGTATCTATCTATCTATCTATCTATCTACCAGGGTATTTCGAAATCCCTTCGGTATGATTTTCAATACCGTGACGTCAAAGACGCCAAATCACAGATGTGTTTCCTTCTATTACACTGACACGGAGTTATAACAGGGACAGCATTGGTTGTAGTGCACAGCGCGCGCCAGCAGAGGGCAGGGCAGTCTGTCTTTCCCTCTCTCAGTCAGAGTTTAGCAGAGCTGAGCTGAGCAGGTGACGCAACGCACGTGTTCCTATCGGTCGCCCATCTCGCATGTGTGTTAATCTGCACGACAAATAAAGACTTATTCTTCTATAGAATGCGGTTATGGACCGATGGCCGTCCGTTTATTAAGGTCGAATGGATGGACCATGGGTCCACTTCCAGACATTGGATGATTGAGGAATCGGGAAACGGAGCATTTTTCTAATGTTTTGAAATGGATTCGTGCATGAATGTGGACTCGGGACACGTTGTTTGGGTACCGGTAAGTAAGTTATGTTATGGTTAAGCGTATGGAAGATGAACGTACGAGTTATGAATTCCGGGACTGTGTGTTTGGTAAAGCGTTCCAGTTCGATTGTGTGTATTGGCTTTGTGACGGCTTAAGCTGGGTTTTGATTATCACTTAATCAATGCAGAATCAATTTTGTGCGTCTGTATGTGTAGTTGTGTACTACTGTCGTGAGTTTGTGAGTCACATTGGTCTAATTTCAGCCTCCATTATACGTTATTCGTTCCGTATGACTCGTTTCATATGTGTGTGTCTCTAATGTGCACGCTGATTTGTTTACTTTGGCAACACGGGTCGCTAAGGAATTTAGATTCAATGTTGATGAAAGTGCACTTTTAGGTTGAAAGAACGGCCCTAATGTCAACGTGTTTCAATATAAGTGGTATGTATGGTGATAACGAGTATATTGTTAACTTAGCTCCGCTTCCCCCCCCCCCCCCCCCCCCCCCCCCCCCCCCACTGATGAAAGTCATACCGTAGTAATACCCATACCGGGGTATGATGTCAGCAAGGTATGACGGTATGAAAAAAATTATACCGCCCAAGCCTAGCGTGTGTGTTTGTCAGGGTTCGCACATGGTCCTTGAAGTGCTTGATTTGTGACCAAAAAAAGTCAAGGCCTGGAATTCCTTGAAAAGAGCACATTTTTTAACAAGGTGCTTAAAAAGTCCTTGAAATTCAAATCAACCATTCACATTGAAAGTTTTGTTCATCCATGATAAAATTGCTCTGAATCAAGAAATATATTTTCTTTTTTAACTAATTGTGGGAAATTGGTTTTAAGCCATACACATTGGATCAGATATTTTTATATACCGGTATATAACAGCATTTAAAAGTTAATTGTATCCTTTTAAATGCCCTTTTAAAATGAAAAATAATGCTTGGAAAAGTACTTTAAAGTCCTTGAATTTCAACGTGCAATGTCTGTGGGAACCCTGGTTTGTTTACATGTCTGTGAGAGTGTCTGTGTCTTTTCACGTTTGTTTCATTTGTTTGTATGTTTTTTGAGAGTGCGCGTGTGTCTGTGCATGGCACTTGCCAATCTGTCTGTGCGTGTGCGTCTGTGTTTTCAGACACAGGAAGTGGCTGGTGTGTCCTCCACTAACCCCTCCCTCTCCTCTCTCTCTCTCTCTCTCTCTCTCTCTCTCTCTCTCTCTCTCTCTCTCTCTCCGCAGTACTTTGAGGTTCCGTTTGACTCCAACATGAACCGCACAAAGAACCGCCCGCTGGTGCGAGGGCAGATCAGGTACCCGCTCACCTCATCTCTGCCCAGAGAGAACTCACCCCTGCTGCTTATCAATAGAATATAGGATAGAAGTACTTTATTGATCCCGAGGGAAATTCAGCACCACAGATCGCTCACAATAAACATTTAGGTAGTAAAAAATCATTAATCACAAATCAGAATACAAATACAGTCAGGGATAGGGCTGCAACAATTAGTCGACATAATCGACGACGTCGATCATAAAAACTCGTCGACGCCGAATTTTTGCGTCGATGCGTCATATTAAAAAAAATTATAATTACGTTTTTTTTTTTATATACTTTCTTTTTTTCACTACCTATCTTTATGAAAGTGGCTTCTCAGCTCTGGTCCAGCTGAAGACAAAGCAGAGGAACAGATTGGACATTGAACATGACCTCAGAGTTGCTTTGTCTACCATCACCCCAGACGTTGAGACTCTTGTCAGGAGCAAACAACATCCCCAGTTATCCCATTAGTTCCCTGGGATGTTAAGCTAAGAAGTCTGCTAAGAAGGATATATTATTTATTATTATTATTATTATTATTATTATTATTATTATTATTATTATTATTGTTATTATTATTATTATTATTATTATTATTATTATTATTATTATTATTATTATTATTATTATTATTATTATTATTATTTTATTTCATTGTGTTTTTAGCCCTAGTTGCACTTTTGTTGCAACCCCAGTTATCCCATTAGTTCCCCCAAACTTACTGTCGGTCTGTTATGTTAAGCTAAGAAGTCTGCTAAGAGCCCGGAAAAGGAGCCGCGCCCACAGGAAGCAGAGATGGAGGGTGTGACAGAAATAATCGTCAGATTAGTCGACTAATCGAAATAATCGTTAGTTGCAGCCATAGTCGGGGATATACTTTTTAAAATATACAGCCACAACAGTAAAATGTACAGTAATAGGTGTACAAAAATAAAAATAAAAAATAAAAACATGTAAGTGTCTACGTAAAGATAAAAACGTAGCTTACATTTTTTTACTGTTTCGTCCAATTGGACAGCACCCTGCTTCCTTTTTCATTGTGTTTGTTTTATTCTTCCTGTTGTTACTATAGATATATATTCATATTTTTACCCTTTCTTTTATATAGCTTCTCTTTCTTTGTAAAGTGTCCTTGAGTCCGAGAAAGGCACTTCTCTCTTTAAATCCAATTTATTATTATTATTATTATTATTATTATTATTATTATTATTATTATTATTATTATTATTATTATTATTATTATTATTATTATTATTATTATTATTATTATTATTAAAAAGTCATAAGTCAAAAGGTCCGGGAAGATTTCTAGAGTTAGTACTGTCACTCTGTGCTCAGTGAGGCAGTGAGGCACAGTGATATACAGTCTGATGGCTGTTGGAATGAAGGACTTCCTGTGCCGTTCAGTGTTGCATCTTGGGAGTCTTAGTCTAACACTGAACATGCTCTTTCTATCGGCCAAGTCCATGCTCCCGCGGGTTGAATGCCCATCACGAGAATATTCGTTTTTTCTCGTTTTTTTTTTTTTTAGCGATCTGAATTCATATTTCATCAACCGAGTCTACTGTTGGTAAATCAGCCACCCCAGGCGCTCAGATGTGAAAAAAGCGCCCCCTATCGTCTCCCAGATGGTAATTCACCCTTTTGGATTGGACTCAATGAAAAGGCATGAGAAAAAAAAACCCGGACTCCACATTTTACTTCTCAGGCATGTAACCGGGGTCGATCAGCTTCATTCTGGACCCTCAGAGCAGCGGGATTATGTGTTGTACAGTATACGCGGTGGATCAATAAAAGGATCGATTTTCGGAATGGCGATCAGGAATTGGAATAATCCATTTGGATACCATCTGATCTCAGGTAAGGAATCTATTTTACCAGTATTAGGATAATCAGACCTTTTTTCACGGAGATATAAGCTTTCCCCCTATAATGTGATATGGCTGTTTGACTGTAAAAGCGATCAGGAACTGAGAGAATCGATTTTCAGCGCGTGGCACTAGCGTGCACACGTACACATATACTATCGATAATTTAGCGTTTAACTATTCATAAATAGGCCGAAAAATTATAACGTTCTAGAATATTCCAGTACAGGGCGATTATCATGGAATCTCTTATTTTTTCCGTGAAAACGAGGGCTTTTCAAAATGATATAAAACGGAAATTAACCGATAAAAAAACAATCCGCTTCGACAATGTTGACTGGAAATGGGTCATTGATAATGCGACGGGCAGATTAGACACATAGCCATAATTTAAAACATAGATTAGGCGATATTAACGTTAACATTGAAGTGGTGCTGGGCATTCAAGGGGGTAAAAAGGAAAACATGGCCGGCTCTGAAAGTGACAAAATTGACTAAACAATATTATATTAATGGTTCCCTCCTATCTGTGTTGTTAGTGTACTTTATAAATTGGAACCAAAAAGGCTTTGAAAAAGTTAAATAATTCCAATGACCTGTTTTGCAATGTGTCCCTTCGGGTATGTGTGAGATTATGTGCCAAATAAATCGATGTTGTTTTTCGGGGGCGAAGCAACCCTTTAATGAATTCCTCAAGCCTTTGGAAACGGCATGCATGTTTAGTCGTATTAAGTCAATTGTGACACTGCCATTCATCAACCATCTACCTTTTAAAACGTGCAGAAATATTGATAAATGAGGTCCATTGTTTGGATCCAGCGCACGGCGGAAGCAACTGGGGTTTTCTCCGTGCTCCATGTTCCAACGTTGGCCCGCGTTCTTCTACGCAGCTCTCTCTTTTTAATAAAACGTTGGCCGACTTTGTTACTTTTATTAGCTTTAATGGACTTTGAAGGATGAGGACAATGAACCGATCCAACGGTTTCAAACTCGCGGGACCACCGACCCAGCGGGGCACCTACTCTTGTGTGGGCCATGGTACAAGTCTTTTTCTGAACCGTTCTTAACAAGGACAAGTCCAACAAGGACACATTGTTCTCGGGAGGGAGAGGTAGCAGGGAGTTGGAGTCGGGGGCCGGGAGGTTTAGCCAAACATGTCGCATGTTTCCTGGTTTTGACGATGGAAAGGTATTTGGTGGTGTGTAGATTTCCAGTACGAATTACAATATGATAAGACATAGTATTTATGTCTTAACACTAGGGATGGCCGATATTATCGGCCGATATCGGCAGTAAAATGTGATATCGAAAAATATCGGTATCGGTAAAAAAAATAAAAAATAAAATACCAATATTGCATCCAGTGAAATTATTAGTTACCTGAAATTATTCCGTTTTTTTGGGGGGGAAACCCTGCATATATCGGTATCAGTTGATATCGGTATCGGAAATGAAGAGTTGGACAATATCGGAATATCGGTATCGGTAAAAAAGCCAATATCGAGCATCCCTACTTAACACATAGACTGAAATACTTGTTGTCATGGTACTATTTATTTAAAAAGAAAACGCCTGCAATATTAGAATAAAAATATAATTGAGAATAGGTACATATTTATTTTACGATATGTACAGTATATATCATGGATGTTGGTGTAGTAAATGTATATGCCCTTTGCATGTATCCATGACAGTAAACGATAGGTTATGTAGATAACCTAGTTATATTAGTATTGGCTAAGCGTCCCGCTCTGAGCCTTATGAGATACTTCCATCTCCTGTGATACCTAATGTATCTCCCACGAACAAAAAACACATGCACCCCACCTGTATGGGGCCCCGCCCCTTATGGTGGTACCACCCATATAACCATGACTCTGGTCATGAAACACCCTTCCTCGCCAAAAACCCGTCCCAGGAAAAGACCCCTCAAGAGGGAACTCAGGGCGCGCAGAGCGGGACGCTTAGCCAATACTAATATAACTAGGTTATCTACATAACCTATCGTTATATTTCGTATAGCATCGCGTCCCGCTCTGAGCCTTACGAGATAATGGGGAAGAGCGGGCGCGAGACCCGACAGATGTACCCCCTGAGGACCCGTAAGCCCACATCAAGGGGTGCGGGGAGCCCTGTCACCCCATCCTTCCTAACGAAGGGGGGGCGCAGTCAACTCCACCTGAATGCGAACAAGAGGGAGCCAGAACCCCTTGAACACACCGTACAGGCGGAACCACGTGTGACTCAACACACTGCGGCCCATACCCATACACTCCTGCTACCCGACCAAAGGACGGGAAGCAGGAAAGGCCACAGACCCCAGAACCGCCTGGGAGACAGAACCCCCGGTCATGTCCATGAGGTAAAACCTTACAAAGGGGCCCGGTGAGGACCATGAAGCTGCAGCACAGATGTCCTCCACCGAGGCCCCACCCAGGAGAGCGGCAGAGGCAGCCACCCCACGAGTGGAGTGCGCCCTGACGCCCCCAGGGGGATCCTGCCCAGCCAACGTGTAGCAGAGGGCAATACCCTCGCACAACCAATGGGACAGGCGCTGCTTCGACAGTGCCTTACCAGCACGAGCCCCACCGTAACAGACAAAAAGCTGGTCGGTAACCCTGAAGTCCTGAGTACGGCTGAGGTAAAACCCCAAAGCACGGACTGGACATGACAGGTGAAGGCCCGCATCTAACTCACTAGTGTGAGGAGGAGGACGAAAAGCCTGAACCACAATATCCCGGGAGCGGAAGGAACTCCGGATATTCTTAGGCACGAAAGCAGGATTAGGTCGCAGAGTGGCACCGCAATCGGTCCGAAAAGACAGGCACTCTGGACGTACCGAGAGAGCACAGAGCTCACCCACGCGTTTAGCGGAAGTGACAGCCAGTAGGAACACGGTCTTGAAAGACAGCCGTCCCAACGGCGCCTGCTCGAGCGGCTCAAACGGGGCCAAGGACAACCGACCGAGGACCAATTGAAGATCCCAAGTCGGAGCCAAGGAGCGTTGCACCGGCTTAACGCGTCGAGCGCCAAGCAGGAAACGCTTCACAAGAGGATGGCTGAACAAGACATCCCCCTCAAATCCCTCATGATAGGAGGATATAGCTGCTGCATATACCCTCACTGTCGAAGCCGACAGACTATCAAGGAGAGACTGGAGATAACCCAGAACAGCATCCAGGGGGCAGGAGACTGGGTCCCAGCCCCCCCCCCTTACACCATTCTTGGAACGCACGCCACCTGCCCGCGTAAACCGCGACAGTGGAGGGAGCATGCGCACACCGGATGGTATCAACCACTGCGGGATCCATCCTCTCCAGACTCACCCTCCCACCAGCCACACCACCAGGCGTTGACCCAACACCGGAGGCTGGACAAGCACTCCGTTGTGCTGCGAGAGGGCCGTCGCTGACCACGGAATGACCCAAGGAGGAGCGACCAGAAGCTGGATTAAGACCGGGAACCACACTGACGTGCCCCGGTCCGGCGCGACCAGGATCACCGTCCTGCGCTCCCTCCGTATCCGCTCCAACAGCTGACTCAACAGCTGTACAGGAGGGAAGGCGTACAGAAGACCGGGCGGCCACGGAAAGGTCGAGAAGGCATCCACCCCCAAGGGGGGATGATCCGCTCGACTGAGCGAGAACCACAAGGGGCACTTGTGAGAACGTCGGCACGCAAACAGATCTACCGAGGCCTCCCCGAACCGATCCCAGATCTGTCTGACTATGTCGGGGCGGAGTTCCCACTCGTCGCGACGAGGACCGCCCCGAGACATTATATCCGCCGCCACATTTTCCGTACCAGGAACGTGGAGCGCCCGCAGACTGCGCAGCCTGCGGGATGCCCATAGCAACAGTTCGCGCGCCACCCGGAGCAGGCGGGCGGAACGAGTCCCACCCTGCCTGTTGATATACGCCGCCGCCGTCACATTGTCCGTCCTGATCAAAACATGTTCGCCTACCACCAGGTGGCCGAGCCGTTTGAGGACCAGGAGGACCGCCTTCAACTCCAACACATTGATATGCAGGACAGCTGGGTCGGCATGACCCGTCCAGCTGCCCCCCACTGCGTGGGTCCGAAACGCCCCTCCCCAACCTGTGAGAGAGGCGTCGGTGAAAACCGTGACGTGGGAGCCACTGCTGCCCATGGGGACCCCAGCGGAGAGGATACCCAGCCTCCCCCAGTGGGCGAGATCCCCCCATATCGACAAAGGAACCGTCAACCGTCTCCCTTTGCCCCACACCGGATCTATTCTCAAAGAGAGAAACCACCTCTGTATCCGCCTCATAAAGAGGAGGCCAAGAGGAACCACCGTGTGGGCCGCCGACATAAGGCCCAGCAGACGCATCACCTGCAGCGCCGTAACCGTCCCTCCCAGACGGAAACCCCCGAGCGCGTGACGGAGATCCCCCCGACGCTGCTCCGAGAGGGTCGCAAGCATGGGCTTCGACCTCAATGTCAAGCCCAAGTACTCCACCTGTTGACTGGGAAGAGGGGTACTCTTCTTCCAATTCACAGCAAAACCCAGGCTGGTGAGGAATTCCACCACCAGTCGAGTATGAGACCTGGCAACCTCCTCTGAACGGCTGAGGAGCAGAATGTCGTCGAGATAGAACAGAACTCGTATCCCCCGACGACGTAAAGGCCCCAGAGCAGCCGCCACGCACTTGGTGAATGTGCGGGGAGCCAGAGAATAACCGAACGGCATTCTGTGGTACTCGTACGCTACGCCCTGAAACAGGAACCGTAGGAACTTCCTGTGAGGAGGGAAAATGGGTATGTGAAAATACGCATCCTTCAGGTCTATGGAGGTGAACCAGTCCCCCCTCCTGACAGCAAGCAGAAGGAGTCGGACGGTCAACATCCTGAACGGTCTCACTACAATCAACCGATTGAACATGGACAGATTCAGTATAGGTCTGACCCCCCCAGTTTTCTTGGGCACCAGAAAATAACGGGAGTAGACGCCTGACATTGCGTCCTCTCTCGGGACCACAACGACGGCCTGCTTCGCCAACAGAGATTGAATCTCGTCGGCCAGGGCTGTCACCGCGCCCGACCCTAACAATAGGGTCGGCACCAAACCTGAGAACGGAGGATGGGGCCGCGCAAACTGCAAAACCAGCCCCGCCTCTAACGTTCTCCTCATCCACCGATTCAAGGGACATTCCCGTCGCCATATGTGAATATAATCCCACAGCGCCCCCGCCGTCAACTGACGCTGGGCCGCAAGGAACAGCAGATAATTGGCCCGGTCCCCCCCGTCGTGCAAAGCACCCAAGGGGGGACCCCGACAGAAAGGGCCGGTTTGATACGGGAGGAGCGGTCATCAAACTTGTGGACACACACTCACCCCCTGAACACCCCTCCAGCACACGCCGAGGAGCCGTTCCGCAGCCAGACACGCAAGGCCTGAGGACCCCATGGGCTCCTACACGCCGAAGCCCTGCAGTGATATTGCTACCACTCAAATCACGCCAGCCTCTCCTTTGCAGACCACTGCCGGTTTGACGGGAGTGGGAGGCAACAGCGCGATACCCCGCCTGGCGAGGGCGAAGCCGGGGTAACCCCTGCTGAGCATTCAACAGAAGAGGCACCGAGTCCCCCTGCTGACCACTGGAGCTAGTGGCAGCTGCAACACCAGGTTCCACCCACCCACAACCTGCGGTGTAGGAACCACGCGACGACGGAACATTCTCACGGACAGACCCATCAACTGGGTGTCAGCCCCTGTCTCCATGAGAAGTGAAGAATGGGGCCGCATACGCTTCAAAGAAGGTTCGCGGCCCGCAGCCAAAGGAGAACGCTCAAAGCCCCGCTTCTGGGGATACCAGAGAGAGGACTGAACGGGGAGCGGGCTGCTCGCGGCAAAATGACGACGGGGTGGTTTACCAACCCCGAAATCACCCAAAATGGCCGATCCCTCGGCCGCCAAGACTGTCGGCCTTGCGAAACCCTGTCGATTCTCCAACCAGGGCACCACTGGCGGGGGAAACATGGCCGCCTGTCGAGGATCTCGCCACAGTCGTTGACGAGACCGTGCTCCCACCCCTGGCTGCACAGCGTGAGGCGGTGTAGGACCCGAATCAAAAACCGCCTGCGCCTCCACAGAACGCCCAAAAAGACTATCTGTGGAAAAAGGAGTCGTGAGGAGAGAAAACCTATCCTCTTCCCCAAGAGGAGACTGCTCCAACCAAAGATGCCTAACAACCAAAGTCGATAGCATCCGAATCCTCCCCGCAGTTATAGCTTGCGACTGAGTCAAGATCTCTATAACACCACAAACATGAATCACGTTCATAGTGTCGGTTGGACCCAAAGACCTACAACCCGACGCCATCTTGGATAGGAAAGTAGCCAGCTGAGCCACAACACTGGCCGCCGCTAAATGCCATCCTGCAGCAGTATACCACTCATTCGTCCATACTGCCACCCTCCGAGCCGACATGCTATCAAGCAACGGCCGGGCGGAACGTCGTTCATCCCCGCCTGGGCACAAAAAAGAAGCTACCTGGCTACTTAGCCAAGGTACCCCCGGGCTGCACCCCGTCGTCAGCCCCTTCACCCGCAAAAAAGGTAAATAGAGCTCAGCGAACCCCCCCACACCCACCACCGACTGACCTTCATCAATGAAGGTGGCAAGAGGAGGGAAAAGCGGAATCCCGCGGCGGGGATTATTAGACATTCCAGCGTCAACATCAGCGTTAGCAGAAGAAGCAGCAGTAGCATTAGCATTAGCAGTAGCATTAGCGTCAACAGCATGTTCCAGGATCGCCAAGACATCGCCCACTACAGTGGAACGATCGCCAAGCCGCCCCGGCCCTGGTGCCGAAACATACTCCACAGCACGACCAACACCGACATTGACGCCTACTGACACAGACCTCACCTTTGTACAAGCCGACCCGTTAGCCAAACCTTGTACGCTGCCCCTCGGTCCGTCGCCGTCAGCCGAGGAACCACCAGCATAGGTCTGCGTCGTCTAAACAAGCTCCGGAGAATCCAGGGAAACACAATCCTCCGGTAAGCCCTCAACATTATTAATCTTCCTTAATCTTTTCATTCCGCTAGCTCGTATGGTGCAAGCATCCAGTACGCTGGGACGAAAATAGAGGAAGGGTGTTTCATGACCAGAGTCATGGTTATATGGGTGGTACCACCATAAGGGGCGGGGCCCCATACAGGTGGGGTGCATGTGTTTTTTGTTCGTGGGAGATACATTAGGTATCACAGGAGATGGAAGTATCTCATAAGGCTCAGAGCGGGACGCGATGCTATACGAAATATAACTTCATATTCAGTATATTTACCTCCCAGCCCTACATGGATCCATGACAGTATACCTTCATATTCAGTAAACCTCCCAGCCCTACATGGATCCATGACAGTACACCTTTATATTCAGTAGACCTACCAGTCCTACATGGATCCATGACAGTACACCTTTATATTCAGTAGACCTACCAGTCCTACATGGATCCATGACAGTACACCTTTATATTCAGTAGACCTACCAGTCCTACATGGATCCATGACAGTACACCTTTATATTCAGTAAACCTCCCAGTCCTACGTGGATGGTTTCATGTTGGCCATTTGTCCTCTTTCAATATGACGAACACATTGCTGACGCAGGGAACGGGGCTAAATGTTCCCTGCTCATTAAAACGAGAGGGAACGGCATTGAAATTTTCTTTTTGTAAATTGACAAATGATTATTTTTAGTTATTGTGAAAATGGGTAATAAATGACATAAGGCATAGGGCCCATCTGAGCCCTGTCTTTTTATTTACAACAAGGTTGTTGTTGTTGCCATAGTGACAAATGGCAAATGTCACCATTAATTTAGATCAATGATTAATAGGTCTTACCTAGAGATGTTGATATATCTGACATTGTTGTTTTATTATGTTATGATGCTCCCCTCGCATTCCATTTCCATCGCAACGAAATAGATGAATATGGCTATTACACCTGTGTCCCTACTCTGTAGAGTGAACTTTGTATGATAGCATGTACAATAATGCCGTATATATATATATATATATATATATATATATATATATATATATATATATATATATATATATATATATATATATATATATATATATTCTTATATAATCCTACATATAATCCTTTTTACATGTCATTCTGTGGATACTATATCTATATCTGTACATATCCCTTACCTACTACTCTTACTAGTCATACCGGCACCGCTGGCCAGTATGACTTATATTTCAAACGTGATTCATTCCATCATTGCACACTAGTTAGTTAGATGACATGTTGCGCATGTTATGACTTTGAACGTCTGCCATTTCCACCGCAAGGATGGCACATAAGTAACGATACGATACATCGGTCATGAATATGCAAATCGACAACCTTTCATGGTCCACAATGTCGACTCATTGTTGCAACCCTAATTACATTTACATTTACATTTAGTCATTTAGCTGACGCTTTTATCCAAAGCGACTTACAAGTTCTGTACGACAAGCCATCAGGAAGGGCACAACTCTATCAGCTGAGCAACAATGTTCATCAAAGTGTTGAGTGCTACAGTGTAGGTTAGTTTATTAGGACAAGTGCATGACAGTACGGTTAGTTAGGGTTAGATTTTTTTTTTTTTTTTTTTTTTTTTAATTCAGATAATGGTTGAAGAAGTGCGTCTTTAGTCGACGGCGAAAGATTGGACGTGATTCGGCTGTCCTAACTGGGGTGGGTAGTTCATTCCACCATTGTGGGGCAAGGACTGAGAATAGGCGACTTCTCTTTGATGACCCTCCCGGAGCTTGGATAGGAGTAGGTCTGAGGCGGCCAGAAGATGCAGAGCGTAGGGGTCTTGAGGGTGTGTAGTTAGAGACCATTGACCGGAGGTAGGCGGGAGCGGTTCCCTTTGCCGCACGGTATGCTAGGTCGAGGGCCTTGAAGCGGATTCGTGCAGCAATGGGGAGCCAGTGCAGGTCCCTAAGAAGTGGGGTGACATGGGCCGACTTCGGTAGGTTTGAGATCAGGCGGGCCGCTGCGTTCTGAATGAGTTGAAGAGGCTTAGTGGCAGTGGCCGGGAGGCCAGCGAGCAGTGCATTGCAGTAGTCGAGGCGGGAGATGACTGTTGATTGGACGAGGAGTTGGGTGGCTTCTTTTGTCAGGAAGGGGCGTATCCTTCTGACATTGCTCAGGAGGAATCGGCAGGTTCTGGTCGTCGCTGCGATGTGAGCAGAGAAGTTCAATTGGTCGTCGAGGACAACACCAAGGTTCTTGGCGGTCGGGGACGCAGTCACAGCTGCATTCTCGACTGTGATTGAAAGGTCGGTTATTAGCACTATTACTCTGTAGTACTAGCCTAATTCATATATTTTATACCTTGTTTAATCACCTGTACATTTGCACTCTGATTGGATGCCAAACTTATTTTCATTGTACTGCACTTGTGCTGTATAATGATGGCAATATATTTTAATCTAATCCATTAACGAGGTAGTACTGGCCGATACTTGATACGGAAGAAATCAATAAGCCAATTCAGTATATAGGCAGTAGTGGCCTCAACTAAAGGTTAGAGAAGCTGGCACTTAATCCCCACTGCTTCAGTGGATCAACAGTGTCCGACTGTGGTTGTACTGGGCAGCTCCTAGTGGTCAACAGTGTCAGACTGTGGGTGTACTGGGCAGCTCCTAGTGGTCAACAGTGTCAGACTGTGGTTGTACTGGGCAGCTCCTAGTGGTCAACAGTGTCAGACTGTGGTTGTACTCGGCAGCTCCTAGTGGTCAACAGTGTCAGACTGTGGTTGTACTGGGCAGCTCCTAGTGGTCAACAGTGTCAGACTGTGGTTGTACTGGGCAGCTCCTAGTGGTCAACAGTGTCAGACCGTGGTTGTACTGGGCAGCTCCTAGTGGTCAACAGTGTTAAACTGTGGTTGTACTGGACAGCTCCTTGTGGTCAACAGTGTCAGACTGTGGTTGTACTGGACAGCTCCTAGTGGTCAACAGTGTCAGACTGTGGTTGTACTGGACAGCTCCTTGTGGTCAACCGTGTCAGACTGTGGTTGTATTGGACAGCTCCTAGTGTTCAACAGTGTTAGACTGTGGTTGTACTGGGCAGCTCCTAGTGGTCAACAGTGTCAGACTGTGGTTGTACTGGACAGCTTTTATTGCATCCAATTGGCGAGCATTTTATTTTCTGGCCTATGGTATGTACCTCATACTATGCGGTTGAGCACAGTCGAGGTTGGGTAGACAAGCAGCTATCACTGGCCTAGACTACAGTACAGAGCGGTCTGTAACACTAGCTTTTCTAAAGAGCATGTCTCTTCTATACTGTACTTGCCTTATCTGGTGTTCATCTAGGCATGTATTCCTGCTCGTGAAACAGGAGGCGGCCACTCAGTGTAATAACCGGCTCCTGGTTATTGCAGGTCATATTATAATGACATTTACACCTTAAATAAAACAGTAGTGCTGAGTAAACACATCTCCTTTTACAACCTCCCTGCTTTTAGTTATATCTGTTCAAACAGACCAGTGACTGTGTGCTGCTGCCGTCATTTGAAAGCCTCCAAACTGCTGCTATCATGTGAAAGAAATTATGTCTGCATTGTTGTTTTTTAACCTTATTTAACACATTCCCTGCCACACTTCTATCCATCAATGTAGGCTCACTGCCACCACTCTAAGCCTATGGAGATGTTCACCTTCTTTGCAGGGCTATAACTTTTTAAATTGTATTGCTAAATTGACATTACTATGGCCCATTCAACATCGATTATCTATCGTTCAGGATGTAGGAACGTTATACTTTTTCATTCATAGATTCTTCCAAAAATACCTTTTAGAATATAAGTATGTTTTTATCGTTTTCTGCAGTAATTCATAGAACGTGAGTTATAGGCATAAACGCATATATAGATTATCAACTGCCGTTTATTGCCGATACACGCTATATAAAAAAATTCAACTGTACATGATCGTATACGTTATGATTCATCAAACACGCTGTACAACGGGATTGGCGGTGGATGTGTTAATGTTTTCTCTCTTTTAGGTAGTAGTAAGATAATTTTATTTTAAACATTATGATATTGTAAGAAAGGGGCAGGACTAGATATGCTGTGCTTCCTTCTACCCCTTATCCAACTCATACTTGTTTTTCTATGGATGAAGACTTGTTTATTTATGTTTACATTTTGTATGTGATTTGTGTTTGTTGTGTTTGAGATAAATAAAGATCAAGTAAAATCCTCCAAAAGCCTCCAAACTGCTGCCAGCATGTGAAAGCCTCCAAACTAGGGCTGCTGAACAATTGTATTTCAATTCCGATTCACAAGGCTCCGATTCGGTTCAATTCTATCTGGATTCAGTCAGGTTGGATGTTGCCGGGTTCTGGGGGGGCCTTGAACAAGAGAAACCATTCAATGTTGTTGTTTTTTTTAATTATTATTTTCTTCACTATTATTTCCTGACCCTTAGCAGCCTCACGGTTGAGCCAGCCTGGTGCAGAGACACACTCCACCTCTCCCCTCCACACCTGCCTGCTGTAAGACGAGTCCTTTGGCAGGTTGGAGAGGGTGGAGGGAGGGGTGAGGAGGGGTGAGGGAGGGAGGGGGGGGGGGGGTGTAGCAGCGCAGCCTGACCTCCGCTGCTCTGCTAACTTCACTGTTTAGTTGGATGATAGCCTCTCCATTGGCGCTCAGTGAAGCGCTAGCTTCATTCACCGCGCTCATCTAGATCTGGCTGAGCAATGTGATACTCTCTCCCTCTCTCTCTCCCTCTCTCTCTCTCTCTCTCTCTCTCCTCTCTCTCTCTCTCAATACTCGGTTATCTCTCTCTGTCTCACTTTCTTGATACTTTGATATATCTCTACCTCTCTCTCTATAGCTACCTGCCCTGTGGAATGCTGCCCACCCCAGGGAAACGGGCACACACACACACACACAGACTCAGGCCAACTGCATATACACCAACTACATATACACAAATGCTAACCACACATGCACTCACACACACACAAACAAACACACACACAAACACACACAGTCACACTAGTCACATACGCACATACACACACATCCTAAAGCAGCATGCAAACACACACACACACACACACACACACACACTAACCACATTCACGCTAACCACATACACACACACAGTCACACAGTCACACTAGTGATAGAAACACACACTAGATACATATAGAGACACCAGCCACTCGGGCAGTGCCAGGAAAGCCCTCCTTCCTTCCCTGCTATCTCTCTCTTACGGGTACAGAGTCACCTAAGCTCCCATCTCTCCTTTCCTGTTTTATCTAAGAATAACAAAGGACCAGCCGTTTGTTGACACTACAGAACTTCCACCTCCGACTAAAAACCACTACTCAAACACGCTCCATTTCACCAGAGGCCGGTCGGACCTGCGGCTGGGTGCCGTACCATGTGGAGAACAAAGGATCCGACACCGGTAGTAGTGGCCAATATTAGCTTAAAACACCGGATCTGATAACTGGGGGGGAAATGCACGTTTTATTATCCGCTCCGTTGGATGTGAACGAGTTCCGATATCAAGCCTGTTAATGTTTGATTTGTCAAAACTGTGCAACAGAACTTTGAGCTTATGAATGAAGTCATACCCCGGAAATCCGATCGTTAGAAATAGCCTTGTTTATGACCGGTAAAGTAAGCCACTGTGATCGTTACATAAACAACATGCTTCACGTTCGGTAAAATCGCAATCACGATTACAAGTTTATATGTAATTACTAATTACACATGTTAAGGGACACTATAGGTTTTGAGGCGAGCAGATCTGCTAGCGATAGGTTTGGAAGAGCTCCTCCCCCACAGAGCGAGCCTCGATGCCTTGGTGCATTCATTGACAATCCTGCTGCCTTTCTATCCGAGTTCAAAAGGTAGACGATACTGCCATCTGGTGAGATTCGATCTGCATTGCAATTCCAATGTTTGTAGCTGTGCCACAGTGATTCAGAGAGCCGAGTCTGTAGAGCGGGGATAAAGGGAAAAAGATCAAACGATCGAATAACGAGTATACTCGTTATTGGCACTCAAGCGTTAGTGTTCCTGTCTATATCCCTTAGTGTCACTCTACCACTCAAAATCAGATCATACTCAAATTATTATTTGTAATTATATTATGAAGGTATACTGTCGTGGATCCATGCAAAGCTACATATTTTTTTTACAATACTGCCATTCACAATATATACATATTACAAAATATAAATATAATAGTAAATATAATATACATTATAAAATCATAACAATAAGACAACAAGACGAGGCAAAAAGCAAGGATAACAAATCAATTAAAACAACATGATTGACAAAGGTTATAGATCAAAGTTTTAAACGTGCAGCTGTAATTACAAAGTAAAAGAAAATGTACTTTTTGGAATGAAATGGCACCAATTATAGTTTATTCTTTCATAGTTTATTACCACGATGAGTGTATTAAAAGATAAAATGCATATTAAAAAGATATTTTGCATTGTAATTTGTACTGCAAAACGAAATACTAAGCATTCTGAATCTTGTGTTGGCAATGAAAAAGATGGAAGTCTTGTCATTCCGACCACACCCACAATGGAAACGCAATGTAGGCCCAAATAACTGGTCCCACGCTGGGGGAGCTCCAGAGACGCGTCGGTCGGCGCTGAACCCCTGACCTGCCCTCCTCTCCTCGGGGGGAACCCTCCAGCGACGACGGGCTGTTTAAAACGGGGACACTTGTCCCGTTGAGTTCAGTGATTGAGGATGTTATCTAGCTGTCTAAACACAGCCTCTTCTCCCTGGCTCTCAGCCTGGCCTGAGAGCCCACATGGTGTGCACACACACACGCACACACACACACGCACACACACACACACACACACACACACGCACACAGATAAAGGGATCTCTCTCCCTCTCTCTTGCTCTCTCTCACACACACAAAACCAACCTGTGTCCAGACAGAGAGCAGCTGGTAGACTGGACTGTCCTGTCAAACAAGGCCATCAGACTCGCATTCTACACATTCTGTTTATCCTTTATCTATTCCATCATTATAGCTATCATATTCTCTCTCCTTCTCCTGTCAAACAAGACATCAGACTCACGTTCTGTTTGTCCTCTAACTCTTATCATTCTATCTATCCTGTCCCCTATCTCGATCCTTCCTCAGAACAGTGTTGTTGCTATCTGGGAGCAAAGATGCAATATTTAGTATAACCCGGTCCCAACTAGAGGGAGATAATGGAGCCCCAAGACGGGCAGTACAGGAAGCAGAGGCGGCTCTTAGGCATATATAGGGAGGTGTAGTCTGACGTCACTTTAGTTTCCCGCGCGGTCCACCCGCCTCATTGCACCTTTACCTACAATGTCTATAGGGAGGTGAATTCATTGCGGTTTCCCGCGCTGTCCACCCGTCTTGAAATGGCAATGTATTTCCAATGGACCCATGTCTAAATCGTCTCGTTTTAAAACAAATAAACAAATAAAACAAACATTGGCATGGTGTACCTTTCTGTGTGTATTCATCCACAATATATAGCTCAACATGAAACAATTTGCAATTAATTGTAAACTTATTACGTATAATTTTATTTTATTTCAACCAAAAATGCTTAAACAATAATGTTAGTGATATAAGGGAATTCATTTTGTGCAAAAATGGAAAGCTTGCCAATGTTCATGAGGCAGAATTGTTACAATAGCCCAGGGGTGGCCAACCAGTCAGAGACTAAGAGCCACAAAAATTACTGTGGTACCACAAAGAGCCACACCATATACCAGCGTTTCTCAACCTTTTTTTTCAGTCACGGCACCCTTCATGTGTTTATACTGTAGGTCTCACCCTCTGGCCTCTGAAGTTGCTAATGTCTTTTTTATGTGGGCCTCACAGGGTTAAAAGCACCATGTGAGACCCACGGTTGCAAAATTACTAAATCACTTTTAGCCATTAAAAAAAAAAATCTGTAAATGTTTATTTAAAAAAATTTAAGCACATGTATAGTCAATTGGTCCTGTTGTTCAGCCTCACAATGCTATTGGATAGTAAATGTGTGTATATGTCCCACCCTCTGGCCTCTGAAGTTGCTAATGTCTTTTTAATTTGGGCTTCACACTTAAGCCCGAGATATACAGTAAAAGTGTATATTCTCAGCATTACGTTTGTTTAGCAATGATTTTAATTAGTTATTAGTGAAATATAAGATTATAGAAATATCAAGGCATTGAGTCGGAAACCGGCGCATATTGACAGGAGGAAGTGGCACAGCCAAAAGTGATTGTAGTCTTTTGAAGGAAGAGACTCAGGGCTTTCAAATTTCGAAAAACTACCCTACCCAGCTCACGCCAGCCCCTGTCAATCATCTGACTTCTTGATTTACTTTTTTATTTCTCTTATTTTTTGGGATTATCTCCAACAAACCTGAATGTTATTGCCATAAAACAGAACGCAGTTAGTGTATCTACCTTTCTGTGAATGTCTAGCAAAAAACGGTGTTGCAATATGATGAAAAATGGTGGAGAAATTTACATTATAAAAAAGATGGCAGAATTCAATACTGTATCTACAAAACCTTCTGTTTAATCATCTTCCCTTTATTCATTTGCTTAGATTTTTCAGGCCTGATATTTAGCATGGTGTTATTCACAGTCAAAGATTTTTTTTAAGGCGAGACACTACAGGTGACTAGGGTAAAAAATGTAACTAATAGATATCACAATGAAACTTCCCCAGTTGATTACTTATATTAACACTTTAACTGCCGGGAAACGCTTTACAGCGTCATTCCCGGCCATGCTCAAGTTGCCGAAGGACGCTTTACAGCGTCTTTAACACTTTGGTTGCCTTGGGTTAAATTCATGATATACCATAGGTTGCCGGCTCTATTTGTCTATGGAGAAGTACCCCTTCTTTGCATGGCTATAACTTTTTAAATTCTATTGCTACATTGCCATTATTAGGGCCCATTCAAAGTCCTATATGTATTGTTCATTGTGTAGCAACGTTAAACTTTTTCATTCACATATTCATAGTAAAGTATGGTCTAATGTATAAGTATATTTTCATCTCTTTCTGCAGCTTTCTCCAGAACGTGATCTATAGCCCCAAATGCATTATATTGATGATGCAATACAGTTTTATGGCAATCAGCGCGATATAAAAAATTCCAACTAGACGTACTTCTAGAAGTTACTACACGTCATCTGATGTTGACCGGATGGGCTAGGGGGCGTTTATAATTCCGTGGGCAGCGTTATACCAATCATCTAATGTGGGTCAAATGTTGATAATAGCAGTTAGTATCGAAGACGGTAACGTTACACGCTGAAACTCACCCCAGTCTCCACGCGCCGTTGGGCGATCATCGTAGAGTAGAAATCTTATCATTATGGGATGTATTTTTACCCGGTCCATCTCCAGCTTGTATAATGGTATATACGTCCAAATCATGTTGTTTATCGAGTTATTGCCAATCGATCACTGTGTAGCGTGACGAGCCAGAGTCCCGGGACCTATAGCGAGTGCCCGGAAGTAATACGGAGTCCAGCACAACCTCTATGGCACATCCTGTTTAAGCGATTGCGCCGATCGGCCACCAGATGGCGCTCCTGAACCGCCAGAGAGCTCAGTGGGTCCTGCTGGTGGATCTCAGGCCAGCGGAGGGGACATATGAATCCGATCGCAGATTTTTGAAATATTGATATAAGGACGCTGGACAGCGTCCTCCGGCAACTTGAGCATGGCCAGCAATGACGTCAAAACACGTTTCATGGCAGCCAAAGTGTTAACACTATGGGTGCCGGAGGTTAAATTCATGCTATACCATGGGTTGCCAGCTCTATTTGTCTATGGATAAGTACCCCTTCTTTGCATGGCTATAACTTTTTAAATTCTATTGCTACATTGCCATTATTAGGGCCCATTCAAAGTCCTATATGTATTGTTCATTGTGTAGCAACGTTAAACTTTTTCATTCACATATTCATAGTAAAGTATGGTCTAATGTATAAGTATGTTTTCATCTCTTTCTGCAGCTTTCTCCAGAACGTGATCTATAGCCCCAAATGCATTATATTGATGATGAAATACAGTTTGATGGCAATCGGGGCGATATAAAAAATTTCAATTGGACGTACTTCTAGAATGATCTACGTATGATCTGATGATGACCGGATGGGCGGGGGATCGTTTATAATTCCGTGGGCAGCGTTATATCATTCATCTAGTGTGGGTCATATGTTCATCATAACAGTTTATATGGAACACGTTCAAGAATAACGCTGAATCTCACCGGATCTTCCTCGCGCCGTTGGACGATCAGCGTGGTGTAGACCGTTTTCGATTATGGGATGTTTATCCTGATGAACCATTTCCAGCTTGTATAATACTATATACGTCCAAATCATGTTGTTTATCGAGTTATTGGCAATGGATCGCTATTATATTGTGACGAGCCAGAGTCCCGGGACATGTACCGAGTGCCCGGAAGTAATATGGCCGACCAGCACAACCTCCATAGCACTTCCTGTTTGGCGATTGCGCCGATCGGCCACCAGATGGCGCTCCTGAACCGCCAGAGAGCTCAGTGGGTCCTCCTGGTGGATCTCAGGCCAGCGGAGGGGAAATATGAATCCGATCACAGATTTTTGAAATATTGATATTAAGACAAGACTTTTTTGTATTACAAGTTTTCTGAAATTGTATGTTTAAATATGCAAATGAGGCATGATCTACTTAAATATGCACTAATTTGCATATAGAAATCAGAACATTGGATAAAGCCATTTTCAAAATTATAGTTTCATTTTGTTGACATATTAGAGCCAAAGGTTATTACAGAGGGGATTTTGGATATCTCTTTTTATCACTCCATAAATCAGAAAATACTCCATTCAGTCCATTTGTATGGTAAAATTCCATATTTTGCCATGTTTTTAGGAATAAAATGTGATATAAATCAGGGTATGTGATATCAACAAACCATTCTGTAAATACCTTCAGAACATAGATATGAATAGAACTGGAAGATTTGGTGTATGTGAGTGCTACTGAAGTGGATATTTCTGGCTCAGAGTATGAGGAAAAACTCATTAAAACTCATTTTTGGGAAAATGCCTTCAAAGTTCGGTATTGTAAAATGCCATACATTTTTAGACCGCTATTTACAAACACAATACCTAATCAAACCATTAGTAATTGACAACCTAAACACATGCCTGATAATCGAATAATAATAATAATAATAATAATAATAATAATAATAATAATAATAATAATAATGATGTTATTGAACTGAACAGAACTACACACAGGCTACAAACAGTGTGTATTGAGCCGTACTGTATGTACCCATTCTGCAATCTGTTAATAAAGTTTTCATTCAATGAATCAATCTGCACGGTGATTGATTGAATGTACATTTCATTAACAGATTGCAGAATGGGTACAATACAGTACGGCTCAATGCACACAATTGTTAAGGGGATGCAGACCAGAGAAAGACTTTCGTCTTGTTTACATCAGGGTCCCCCATTTTCAATTCATAATGAATTTTAAGTAAGGGTGCAACTTGCTCTGTGCAATCCATTCTTTGTGGATCTAGCCCACAGTATTTCTGACACTGGGAATACATTCCCTGAGATCCATAGATGTCCCTAGATTCAGATACCAAGAACATGCAAATGGACCATTTAAAAGAAATCTGTAAATGTTTATTCTACGTCCTTATGGAATGAGTGAAATTTTTTTTTTATAATAATTATTATTATTAAATTATGGATGGAAGAGCCACACATTGACGGGCTACATGTCCACCCCTGCAATAGCCGATAATACACTTTCCCAATAATAAATCCCTATACGGGTGGACCGCGCGGGAAACTAAAGTGACGTCAGACTAACACCTCCCTATAGACATTGTAGGTAAAGGTGTAACGAGGCCAGAGGGGGCCTGGGGCTGGACGGGAGGAAGTTGTTAGTGGAGCAGGTTCATCAACCAGAGGAAGGAGTGAGCTGTACAAGGGCTGTGGCCCAACGCTAAGCAGAGGGACCTGTGGAACATAATACAAGTTATAATAGGAGCTACTTATATCTATCCTTCTCTCTGCACTCTACCCTATCCTTCTCTCTGCACTCTACCCTATCCTTCTTTCTGCACTCTACCCTATCCTTCTCTCTGCACTCTACCATATCCTTCTCTCTGCACTCTACCCTATCCTTCTCTCTGCACTCTACCCTATCCTTCTCTCTGCACTCGACCCTATCCTTCTCTCTGCACTCTACCCTATCCTTCTCTCTGCACTCTACCCTATCCTTCTCTCTGCACTCTACCCTATCCTTCTTTCTGCACTCTACCCTATCCTTCTCTCTGCACTCTACCATATCCTTCTCTCTGCACTCTACCATATCCTTCTCTCTGCACTCTACCATATCCTTCTCTCTGCACTCTACCCTATCCTTCTCTCTGCACTCTACCCTATCCTTCTCTCTGCACTCTACCCTATCCTTCTCTCTGCACTCTACCCTATCCTTCTCTCTGCACTCTACCCTATCCTTCTCTCTGCACTCTACCCTATCCTTCTCTCTGCACTCTACCATATCCTTCTCTCTGCACTCTACCCTATCCTTCTCTCTGCACTCTACCCTATCCTTCACTCTGCACTCTACCCTATCCTTCACTCTGCACTCTACCCTATCCTTCACTCTGCACTCTACCCTATCCTTCTCTCTGCACTCTACCCTATCCTTCTCTCTGCACTCTACCCTATCCTTCTCTCTGCACTCTACCCTATCCTTCTCTCTGCACTCTACCATATCCTTCTCTCTGCACTCTACCCTATCCTTCTCTCTGCACTCTACCCTATCCTTCACTCTGCACTCTACCCTATCCTTCACTCTGCACTCTACCATATCCTTCTCTCTGCACTCTACCCTATCCTTCTCTCTGCACTCTACCCTATCCTTCACTCTGCACTCTACCCTATCCTTCACTCTGCACTCTACCCTATCCTTCTCTCTGCACTCTACCCTATCCTTCTCTCTGCACTCTACCCTATCCTTCTCTCTGCACTCTACCCTATCCTTCTCTCTGCACTCTACCCTATCCTTCTCTCTGTACTCTACCCTATCCTTCTCTCTGCACTCTACCCTATCCTTCTCTCTGCACTCTACTAGAGTTGTCACGATACCAACATTTTTGTTTCGATACTATACCAATATGAATTTCTATACTTTTCCTCAAAATCAGGGAAACACTCTCAGATGTCATTATTGTTCTTTATTTTAAAACACAACAATGAACAATGACAATAATTAATAAATTAAATTAAAAGCAATGGCATTCAAAATGCTGGAGAGTTTTTTTTTGCACTCAAAGCAGTTGCTGTACAAGGTTTCTGAACCCAGCTTTCTCAACTGTATAAATTATTGGAACTTGGTCCATACAGATGAACTCTGCGACTGCCCTGTTGATCCTTTTATCATCTTTGGACTAATTTGTGTACTTAATATGCTGCTAAAAAAAACTGAGGTTAGGTTGCTTCTGAGTGGGGGGAGTCACTCTGTGACCCAAATGCAGCAGACTTCTGTAGTTAAAAAAAATTCAAAGGGTAGAAAAAGTATGGTTGTATAACTTGTATTATTATACATTTGTCATAGCAGAGGGCCTAATTAGTTTGAGATACCATAACCTAGAAAACATTTTGATGAGTGAGACTGATTATAGCCTATCATAATCTAGAACTAGGTTATGTCATATTGTAGGCTGTTTAACAAAAATTAAATAGATTTCCGTTGTCTTTATACAGTATGTATGAACCATTAATGGGCAATTAGTCTTATTTGCCAACACAATGAACCCGGAAATTTTGGAACCACCAAACTTTTATGATAGATATGGATAGTATGGGTCACCAGCACTTAGAAACTGCCGGATGCTAAGTTGTACATGTTGGGCAACTTTTTTTATTTCCATAATTAGCTATATTTGCTTAATCACCTAAATGGACAAATCTCAGAAACTACTTGATCAATTTCAACAATGTTGGAGTGGTTTTGGGGGTTATTCGGGATGCTGAATCCATTTGTGATACTCAAGAGTTTCGGAATTGCAATATTTACTGGAATTTACCAAATTTCAATTTCAAGAGAAATTCTGCTGAATAATATTATGGGGAAACATACTCCTTGCTTACAAGTCTTGGTTATCATAGACTCCGGTCTACTGTAAGCTTTAAGTCCCACATTAACAAGGTGACAAAAACATAATTCTTCCACCTTAGAAACAAAGCTAAAGTACAACCATTTATAAATCAAAAGGATGCTGAAAAACGGATCCATGCCTTTATTCCAAGCCGACTGAAGAAAATACTTCAACTTGTGTGTGTCTGTGTGTGTGGACTGCGAGCCCATTGCCTGTCTGACTCCAGATCAGCGGAGGCGGAGTTTTTTATTTTGACGTGGCATTGATCCATTGTTCTATTGAAGCCCATTACCACCATCCTCTCGCTAAACAACTTGTACACCTCGTTGTTTTTGTGAGTGCCCACAAGCAGCTGTTTTATTTGGTCTTCTGCCCATATGTCGATCAGGACTTTCACTTCGCCCAAGTCTGTCCACGAGACATGTTTACACATTGTGCTTGTTTTGCAGTGAATGCGCGCCGCGGTAATAATAATAATAATAAGCAGTGTTTTTTTTCTTCCTTCGACCCAAGATGCACAGTTAGATATATATAGATAGATAAATAGATAGATAGATAGATAGATAGATAGATAGATAGATAGATAGATAGATAGTGTTGTTTTGCAGTGAATGCCGCGCGCGCGGTAATAATAATAATAAGCCGGGTGTTCCTTCGACCCAAGATGCACAGTTATATAGATAGATAGATAGATAGATAGATAGATAGATAGATAGATAGATAGATAGATAGATAGATAGATAGATAGATAGATAGATAGATAGATAGATAGATAGATAGTGTTGTTTTGCAGTGAATGCCGCGCGCGCGGTAATAATAATAATAAGCCGGGTGTTCCTTCGACCCAAGATGCACAGTTATATAGATAGATAGTGTTGTTTTGCAGTGAATGTAATAATAATAATAAGCCGGGTGTTCCTTCGACCCAAGATGCACAGTTATATAGATAGATAGTGTTGTTTTGCAGTGAATGTAATAATAATAATAAGCCGGGTGTTCCTTCGACCCAAGATGCACAGTGCAGGTGACTTCCTACGTTTGGTCCGATGAAGCGAACCGAGACCTATGTTTTTTGGCGGACCAGAGTTTGCGTGTTTGGTCCGCGGACCGAGTTCGACGCGCATACAAAATACAGTCTCAGCCAATCACATCAATTTGTACAGTTAGTTAGCTCCACTCCATTGCGAATTAAAAGGTAGCCAGCCAGCACAGCCCGTATTAGCTAGCTACAGTTGCTAGGTAGCTAACGTTAGCCAACGGAAGAATTATAGCTAGCTAGCCAACAGCTGAAAAAACGAACGCCAATGATGTTATCAGCCGTTGATATTATGATATTATCAGTAGCTAGCCAGCTAGATAACGTTAGACAACGCCTCGTGTATTAAACTAAAGTGAATAGTTTACTGGGCCATTTTGTTTAATGCTTCAGTCACGTTGAAAGAGGAGAGCTGCACTCTTGCTATCTTCGGAGCGAATAAGAGGATGTTGACAAGACGGGTCTGTGAGGGGGAGGGGCAATGAGAGCACTGCGATCAGCGTGTGCGAGCGTGTGTGTGCGTCAACAACTTGCTGTAGGAGGAGAGAAGACAGCGAGTAATCGATCACTACTCGAGTACATCATGCGATCAATCTATCTGGATTTTTATTTTTTATGCCCATTCCTATGAGAGTCCAGTGATATTAGTCTCTGGTGTAAAATACAACATAGTCAGTATGGTGATGTGAGTCTCTAGTTCTCAAGTCCCGAGTTGTGACAGTAATAGTTCTGGCAGCAGATCCGGCCGCTTAAGCCCTTTGTTATAGAGCCTGATGACTACTCGCTTGCTTGCTCTCTCGCTCCTCTCCTGTTTTCTCTCCCTATTCCTTCTGCAGCCACAACTAGTTTTAGTTATCCCCTGGTCTAAGAGACTACTAACAAACACCCCCCACCCCTCCCCTCCACTGTCCACACCATATGACGCAGGCCCTGCCTCCCACCCTTCCGTACCGTCCCAGTCAGCCAGCCAGCCTGGACCCACCTCAGCCACATAAAACAGACATAACACGCTAATCACGTTAATGCACCAATCTGCTGCCTCGTCGCTGCTGCCGCAGAAATAAAAGTCCTGTTTTTTTCTCTCCTGCTTCTAGAAAAAAAAAAGATAAAGAGTGAAGGAGCCTGCATTTGGTCAAGATTTTAATCTCCCTCCTCTGTAATTTATGGAGCATTTACTGGCGAATTTGAACCAGACCTCACGATCGCTGCTTTCAATGAGAGAGGAGGAAGCCTTCATCCCACTAAAAGCCTGAGCTGCTATGGTTTTTCCTCACTAGTTGTGATCTCTTGTTGCGCACGTATGTGTGTGTGTGTGTACGCAGTCTGTGTGTCGGAAGGGCCACTTTCATCCCTGCCGACGAACTCTCATCAGATGAGCTCTTCGCCCAGACGCCTGTTTTCACATGGAGCATCACTCCCACTCGCTGACTGTCTCCCAGTGTGTGTGTGTGTGTGTGTGTGTTGGAGAAGACGCTGCTATCTGTACCCATGAGCTGTGTGTTTATTGTCAGGTTCATCATCCATGTGTGTCTGTAACTTTGGTTGCCATTGTCAATTTGGGCACGAATGTATCAGAATAACCCACAATGTACAAGTGCACTGATACTATTTGTGTCCTTTAAACATTTATGTGGACAAATAACGATTCTAAAATGTGTGTGTGTGTGTGTGTGTGTGTGTGTGTGTGTGTGTGTGTGTGTGTGTGTGTGTGTGTGTGTGTGTGTGTGTGTGTGTGTGTGTGTGTGTGTGTGTGTGTGTGTGTGTGTGTGTGTGTGTGTGTGTGTGTGTGTGTGTGTGTGTGTGTGTGTGTGTGTGTGTGTGTGTGTGTGTGTGGTCCTGATTGAGTGAGTGTGGCCCTGATTGAGTGAGTGTGGCCCTGATTGAGTACATGCATCAGGAAATGAATCAAAATGCTAGTTTGCACTTTAGTCGCGCTATGCCGGTTTAGCTCAAGTGCTAACGTTAAGATAGCAGGAGCTGTCTGCCAACAAAGATGCTATTTCAACAAATGCATTCACAAAATGGATTACCATCCAAACGTTATTGGAAGACCGCTGTGACCAGTAAGTAGAGACTACTACTTTTACAAACTATTTTTGACCGCAGCAATTATGCGCATATGTGTACGCTATATGCGTAAATGTAATATACGTTACGTTTATATGCGTAAATGTGCCTAAAGTCAAGACTCGACAGTACTGAACCGGAAAGATTAAAAACAATGGTTCGAAGGTCCGTTTGAAAAACCCTGTCGAAGTTCGAATCCTAAAAACAGGCTTTGGGGACAGCTCTAGTGTGGGTGTGGGTGGTCCTGATTGTGTGTGTATCTGCATGTCTTGTGCACGTCACACTGTTGTAATCTCATCTTAATCTGCACACGCCCGCATAAATTTATCTAAATGTTTTGTTTGATTTCTTTTCTTTTCTCAGTGCAGTCGTGGAGAACAGACAGGAGCTGAGCAATTTTATGATTCTGCCTTTCTTTCTTTGCCTTTTTTTCTTTTGTTCTTCCTGTTTCTTTCTGTTGTACTTTCTGTCTTTCCTTTCGTCTGTCCTCCCATCTGTGTCTCCAAGTATTTATTCATTCATTCATTTATTTGTTTATTTATATTTACATTCTTAATTGTTACAAGTTCTGTACGACAAGTCAGCAGGAAGGGTACGGATAACAATGTTCATCAAACAGTGCTGAAACTTGGATGCTGCAGTGTTGAGTGCATAGTTAGTAGAGACATACTTAGTAGAACAGTAAGAAGGTTTTTATTTTTATTCATTTTTATTTTTATTTCATTTCAGATATTGATTTATTTCCATAAGCTCCATCATCGTTGGTAACAGTGTTTTTTTTTTCACTGAAGGAAATGTGTAGGACAGTGTATTAATCTCCTCTCTATCTCTCTATCACCATCTTACCTCTTTCTCTCTCTCTCCCTCTTACCTCTCTCTTTCTTTCTGTCTCTCTCTGTGTCTCTCTGTCTCTCTCTCTCCCTCCCTCTCTTTCTCTCTGTGTGTGTCTCTGTATCTCTCCCTCCTATCTCCTCTATGTCTCTCAGCCCTCTCCATGCCGTGTCATTCGCCCTGGCCTGTGGGGTCTCTGGCGTCACCCTGCTGTCCCTGGCGGTCAACCCCCTGACGGGCCTCCTGGGGGCGCTCAACATCCTCCTGTACACCTGCTGCTACACGCCCCTGAAGAGGCTGAGCATCACCAACACCTGGGTGGGCGCTGTGGTGGGCGCCATCCCCCCTGTCATGGGCTGGACGGCCGCTACGGGCGCCCTGGATCCAGGTACGACGAGAGACGACACGAGTCACAGGCTCACAACGAGTCACACGCTCACACACCAGTCACGACACGAGTCACAGCCTCACACACGAGTCACAGCACAGAGTGTAACAGGCTCACACGAGTCACGACACAGGGCGTAACACGCTCACACATGAGTCACGGCACAGGGCGTAACACGCTCACACACGAGTCACGGCACAGAGCGTAACACGCTCACACACGAGTCACGGCACAGAGCGTAACATGCTCACACACGAGTCACGGCACAGAGTGTAACAGGCTCACACACGAGTCACGGCACAAAGTGTAACAGGCTCACACAGGAGTCACGGCACAGAGCGTAACAGGCTCACACACGAGTCGCGGCACAGAGCGTAACAGGCTCACACACGAGTCACGGCACGAGTCACACGCTCACACACGAGTCACGACACGAGTCACACGCTCACACGAGTCACGGCACAGAGTGTAACAGGCTCACACACGAGTCACAACACGAGTCACACGCTCACACACGAGTCACAGCACAGAGTGTAACAGGCTCACACACGAGTCACAGCACAGAGTGTAACAGGCTCACACACGAGTCACGGCACAGAGCGTAACAGGCTCACACACGAGTCACGACAGTCACAGGCTCACGACACGAGTCACGACACAGTCACACACGAGTCACGACACAAGTCACACGAGTCACGACACGAGTCACACGAGTCACAGCACAGAGTGTAACTGTAACAGGCTCACACACGAGTCACGACACAGAGCGTAACAGGCTCACACACGAGTCACGACAGGGCGTAACAGGCTCACACACAAGTCACTATTCACTTTAGTTTAATACATGATGCGTTGTCTAACGTTATCTAGCTCAGTGGTTCCCAAAGTCGGGGTCGCGACCCAAAGGTGGGCCGCGAGCAGCCACAGGAGGGCCACGAGATGATTTCAAAAAAAAATAAAAAATCCAATTATTATTATTATTATTTTTTTTGTCAGGCCACTGAACTTAGAAGCAGGCCAGGACAGTGTTTCTAGTTGTATTCTAAAATTCTATTCTATTGTATTCTAAAATGTGACTATATGGTTTTATATTAACTTAATAAATAAACAAAAACAAAAAATCTACTTATTTCAACGAACATTTCAAACTAAATAACAGATTATGCACATAAAACGCTGAAAACAACCGAAGCAACAATAGTATTTTAATGAGGCTATTATTATTATCATTATTATTTTGCAACAAGTTAGCCCTCTCATAAATAGCACATATAAATGAATAACTAACTTGAACTAACTTAATAGGATTGAAGTGATATTTGGCTTAAAAAATCGGTCGCCTGACAAAAAAAAAAAAAAAAAAGTCTGACGATGTGCATCTCTGACGCCTTATTTTCTGGGTCCCGGCCTGAAAAGTTTGGGAACCCCTGATCTAGCTGGCTAGCTACTGATAGCTCATGATATCAACGTCTGATAACATCATTGGCGTTTGTTTTTGCAGCTGTTGGCTAGTGTTGGCTAACTAGCTATCGTTCTTCATAGCTGTAACTGAACGCCAATGATGCTAGCCTTATGTGATCTTATGAGTTTCAGTTAATTGGAAAATACTTTGACTATAATGGTCAGAAGCTACACCCAGTACTATTCACTTTATTTAATTTCATTTTTTTTTGTGATCAAATTTTTATTCAGTTTCTTTTTTGACATAACATAACACAAATCATATTACATCGACAACAATAATAATAATAATGACAAGACATAATATAAAAATAAAATATGTTACACTTAAAAAAAAAGACTTAAAATAAGAGACGATTATAAAAGCAAAATAGATCATTAAAAGAATAGGTAAAAAAAAGAATTTACTATATAACAGGCTTCCTGAGCCCCCTCTGTCCCCAGACCCGGCAGCCGCGAACCCCAACCCCGGAGGACCCGGGATCGAGCGCCCCCGCGAGCCAGAGCATCACGCCTCTTTAATACCCCGACCCGCAGAGACCCCGAACCACGCCCCCCCCCCCCCAGTCCGAGCCCACGACCGCCAGATCCACAGCCAAAGGGAGCCCAAAAAATATACATAATTAAAATTACAAGAAAAAATAAGTGGGCATGGGCACTCGCTCGCTCTCCCCCCCCCGCCCCACACTCACACTTTACTTGATTTCTAAGATTAGATTAGATAATTTAGTCCGGAGTCCTGACTTTGAGAGTGCCTGTGTTAGACCTACAGTATAATATAACAAAACCAAAAACGATCGGTATCGGCCGATATGGCTCATAGACGATCGGTATCTGTGGCAAAAAAACGTGATCGGGGCATCCCTAGTGGAGACTGATTCCTCCAACATTGTGTCCAGGTCTGTAGTCTATCTGGGCCAGAATGCAGCTGCAACGTGTTACAAGGTTCATACTGTAGATCCATATTTGGCTCCTTTTAGACTTGGCTCAGAACACGGCACTGGCATCTAGATGTGATGATGTGAGGAATACTGATGCATTTTGGACTTCACTGCAGTTGAACATGTCGTGTGTTCTAGCCAGACGGCAGATATGATATGATGTCAGATATGTTCCTGGATCTAGTTGAGGAAAGTATGTGGTCTCCTCTTAGTCTGTTAATAGTCAGTTTGGACTAGGTCTCCTCTTAGTCTGTTAATAGTCAGTTTGGACTAGGTCTCCTCTTAGTCTGTTAATTAGTCAGTTTGGACTAGTCCTCTTAGTCTGTTAATTAGTCAGTTTGGACTATGTCTCTTAGTCTGTTAATCAGTCAGTTTGGACTAGGTCTCCTCTTAGTCTGTTAATCGTCAGTTTGGACTAGGTCTCCTCTTAGTCTGTTAGGGGCCTTTCTCACTCACCATTCGGGGTCGAACCAAAAAATGGTGTGTCCGTCTGAGTGAGAACGCTCCCCCCCGTCCCCGTCCCCCGCTGATTCGTCCCCGGGGGCGCTGAACCTGGACAGATGAAATAGGTGGTCTCGGGTGCGGGCCAGTGGGAGCGGGGGGCGTGACACACACAACGTCGTTACTGTAATGCTTTCATGCTTGCTTGAAACCACACAGCAACAACTGGACAATACCCACAAAAACTATATTTATGGGCAATTTGAGAGTTCAGACCTCAACCAAAAACAAGCATGTGGAGCCTCACAGCTCAGTGGATGAAAACATGAAGCCACGTACACAAAGCACACTTCCCTGGCTCGCATTAGGCCTGGCAATTTTGTTTGCCATTGCTATGTCTATACATTGGTTTCTTGTTCGAATGCATTTATTTCTATTAGACCAGTGGTGCCCAACCAGTCGGGTCGACCAGTAGATCAATGACATTCAATATAATTGCCACGAGCGATGGGATAATGGGGAGCATGTCTATGTCCCGGATAATGTTAGCTGCTGAACAGGCTAAGCTAACTAGCGTTAGCCATTAGCGTTTGCCATTGCTATGTCTACTATACTTTCTTGTTCGAATGCATTTATTTCTATAGACCAGTGGTGCCCAACCAGTCGGCCGTGATCGACCGGTAGATCAATGACATGCAATATAATTGATGCAAGCAATGTTACTAGTAATAGGCTAAGCTAACTAGCGTTAGCCGTTAGCTTAGCGTTAGCCCTGGGAAACGCTCAAAAGCGGACTCTACAACACCATCCATTTGTGAGAAAAGGGGGTGGGTTATATTGACAAGGCTTGACAACAGAGGTTCAAATATAACTTCATATTTATTGGTTATTTGTTTATTTTATATCAACATCTACCTGTGTTTACATTTTCGAGTGTGACATCATCGCCTACAGCAAGCGTACACGCTCAAAACGCAAAGCGTAAACAGAACCCGGAGCGAACCAAGACTGAAGTGTGTACACAAACTAGAGGGGGGAGAGGGAGGGGGGAAGTTCGCACCCTAACCCGGAATGAGGACGGTACGGACCGGAACGGACCCGAATGGTGAGTGAGAAAGCACCCTTAATCAGTCGGTTTGGACTAGGTCTCCTCTTAGTCTGTTAATTAGTCAGTTTGGATTAGGTCTCCTCTTAGTCTGTTAATCAGTCGGTTTGGACTAGGTCTCCTCTTAGTCTGTTAATCATCAGTTTGGACTAGTCCTCTTAGTCTGTTAATCAGTCGGTTTGGACTAGGTCCCCTCATGTGCTATAAGTATAAAGTATAATAAATCGCAAATGAATTTGGGTAAGCAATCGTCAAAAAAATTAAGAAAATAGCCCCATTTTTGCCCGATGCTTAACACTTTCAGTGCCAAAATCGACTTTTCTGGGTCGTTTTTCCTTTTTTTTATATTATTATTTCAAAAAATCCACCCTGTTGTTACCATAGGGAATGAGTCTAAGGTCGCCAAAGTGCAATAACGGCCGCATCCAGCTAGACGGCGGTATCGAGCACCCTTTGAAACCTTGTATCTTGGCCTTTGCGTCGATCTAATGGGTCCGGTCGTTTTTGCTCAAGCTGAGCGGTTATAACGGTAGGATTGAGAAGAATCAAATGCTTATGTTGGCGACACGATGGACATCAATACTTGGAATCGCGATCAGATAATTGGAATATTCTTTTTGGGGTACATCCTAGTCAAGGTAAGGGCTATATGATATCAATCTTGCGTTGATCCAAGCATGTCTTCACCTCGATCCGAATGTGTGTGTAACGTTAGTCCACAATGTATGCCGTTGGTGGCGTTCAAAGCATGAAAAAAACGGCAACGGTTATCGTATAATACAGGAATAAGGCTATTCCTCAGCATTTCAGGAATTACCCCAGACCGATCTAAAAACATACTCATATTCACCACGGTATAACGCACGAATGTATGCATGGAAAAATTATCTCTTTTTTGCATCTTGATGGGAAGAAAGTCACTGTCAAATGACCATAGTATTATATCCATAACTATAATATAATATAGAATATAGTTATAGCTCTACAAACAAGGTGACGGACTCCTATCTTTTAAAGCGTGGCATTGAATAGATGGGTCCCGAAAACATCGCAGCACTCAAAGTGTTAGGTGGTTAAGACCACCTCTATGCTTTGGTTTAATGTATTGTGTGTGGTGATGATAACTGATCTGTGTGCTTCTTCTTGGGAAGGATTTTGAAATAATTCCTGTACTCTGTGTGTCAGCAATCCCATAATTTTAAGATAATGATGCTCCTTATGTAACCAGTTCTCAAAACTGCCTATCAGGATAGTTCTTCATCTATCGAGGACATTCAGTCCACCGCAGACATTCAGCCTGTCTTGTCTCTCAGATAGGGTGATAGCCTACAGAGGGGTGATGCAGCCAAAATATCATCTCACAATATCTTTCTTAGTTTTGACAATAGTTATTTGATTGTGCGTATATATACAAATTACAATACGATATTTTTTATGTATTTATCATGGTGCTATTTCATTCAACATTGTCTATTTTCTTTATTATTATTTTTTACAGACTTTTGATTAACTTAAAGATATTCAATCATTTATATTTATTTTACGACATGTAGCCTATATATATTGGTATCCATACCTTTGTGTGGATCCATGATGGTATACCTTCATATTCAGTATACCTCCTAAAAAAATCTATATAACAATATATCACAATATTTTGAGTGCTGATATTATATCGATACAGAGATGTTAACCACATAACTTGCACCGGCCCGAAGTCAGGCCCTCATGCCCATACACGCAAGTCACGGCACTTTGCAAGCATTTAGCGGCTCGGCTGCATTTTTCTCTGAACATATAATATACCATTCGAAAGATCTATTTGTTGCTGTTCGAACGCCGCCTCA
Organism: Notolepis coatsorum; assembly: GCF_963971535.1. Taxonomy (NCBI): domain Eukaryota; kingdom Metazoa; phylum Chordata; class Actinopteri; order Aulopiformes; family Paralepididae; genus Notolepis; species Notolepis coatsorum. The sequence continues at coordinate 55,532,489 of NC_140179.1, read as the reverse complement.
CTCGACCAAATCCGTGCCTCGCTTCTCAAGTTACATGACGATATGTCAGGCGAGCGTCTTATTACACACCTCGTGTCAGATGACCACCCCGGACTCCAGACGCTACAGAACTGCCAATCATCCGCTGATGGTTAAAATTGGTCAGCGTTGTAGCCAACGAGTGTAGGTTTCCAACGATACCGCACGTGGGGGGGTCCGAATAAGGGAACTAGGAGAAAGTTGACGAGCGAAAACCAGAAGTGAATCAGACTTCAGAAAACACGGCGGTGGATGAGGAAATTAATTTTGGAACGCTTTTTTTTTGTCGCCGGTTTTACTCTTGACGTCTCTCAAATACCCATTTCTGAATGGATTTTTATAAGATTTTGACGTGTACTACATAAGACGTCAGGCTATGGAGCCGCAGTGTTTTCCAGCTTATACCTCTATGCTGGAATATTGAAATATGGAATCTTGCAACCACTACAGAAAAATGTGAGTACACAAGTTCAAGTTCAACTCAAGTTCAGACCTCTGTTACTCTATTCTATTAGTACTAAAAGTGATTCTCCTTTTTTGCATTAGTAACTTCAGAATGTTATTTTTCAAAAGAGACCAGGCTCATGCATGTGCTATAAGTATAAAGCTAAGCTTTGCAAAGAAAGTATGCAGTCCTCAAGTTCAAGTAAAAAAAGAAAATAAACTTTTTTTCACACATCCAGCGCCAAAAACGCTGTACAGCGTTATTGCCCGCCATGCGTTGACCGCCAACATCGCTGTACAGCGTTTTTAGATCAATATTTAATTTTTTCCCCATGACATTCATAATTCATCCACCCAACCCCCGGTGCCCTAGCGGGACCCTGAATGAGACTGCAATGCCTCAATACCGCCGCCTGATGGATGGTCGGGCGAGTTACACACTCAAAAACCGGATGTTGTGATCGGTGCGTCAAGGAAATTCCTCCGGCAGTCACATCTCGTTACGGGACTACAGACAAACACTGGCGTGCATATGGATCGCTGCCATAACGCAATAATCTATATGATTTCGGCGTTTATTGCGCCATACAAACCGGAAATGGATGTAGGAGATCGGCGTTGAATAATTGGGATCTTTCTCCTCCAGTGTCATCGCAGCACGGTAAGAGAACAGTACCGTTATTTACAGCCCGATTGTTTATTAATTTCACTGCAAACCATCTGATCAATATATCAACCCATACTAAATAAAGCCGTTACTGACGATCAAGGAATTATAAACGACCCCCCCCCCCCTTTCCATCACGCATGATGAAGCATAATGTATACCGATCATATACATTTGAATTTTTTAATATAGTGTGTATAGGAGAGAAACGCCAATCTATATAATTATGCTTCAGGGCCTATAACTACTGTTTTTGGAATTACAGCAGAAAAGATTAAAAACATACTTATATTCTCGACGGTATTAAGACAACAATGTATGAATGAAAAAATATAACGTTCCCACATCCTGAACGATAGATAATCGATGTTGAATGGGCCATAGTAATGTCAATATAGCAATACAAAGAAGGTAAACATCTCCATAGGCTTTTAACGGTGGCAGAGAGTGGTATAAGATGGGCACAATGCCCGGCGCCCAATGTGTTAATAAGGTTTTCCATTTCATTTGCAGTTGAAAAAAGGCAATACATGTCAATACATTGCAATATATACTCTAGTATCGTGACAATGCCGTATGGCGGGGCCTCTGGTGATCCCCAGCCCTGCTCTCAGGTATTCCTGTGAAAGGTGTCCAAATACCTTCTGAGCTCACAGTAAATCCAGCTGGGATCCCAGGACCTTAACTGCATCACGAGATCACACGCTCCCCGTATGGGTGGTCCCCCTCCCCTAACCCCGACGGCGTTAATGCCATGATCTCCCCCTTTGCGCTGCACACAGGTCCAGGATGTCCCATGGACATCCTCGTGCAGGCGAGCCGCAGCCCCCCCCCCCCCCCCCCCCCCCCCCCTCTACAGGGTTTCATTTACATACGGCCCAGAATCCCCTGGTGCTGTGAAACTTGTATGGGCCAAGGCGAAGGGGGGTCTTTAAGCTCGCTTCGTAGACATGTTAAGTGTTCTGTCATATCACCGCCTTGTTGCTGAGAGACACAAACACACATGGACACACACACACACAGACACAGGTATACACTTGCCCTGCCAATATTTTGGGGGTCTCTCTCTCTCTCTCAACAGTTCATCATGAATCTAGGGGCTTTTCATGTGAAATGAAAGCACTTCATTGCTGGCCATTGAACTTGCATGTTGAACGCGCCACAGAGTCCATAGCAATTGGACTACCTATTCATGGCAGTTGAAGAGAAGAATCCGGTGTGCTGTGCTGAGCTGACTGGGACACGGACCTGCTGCCCCCTGAGTGAACCGGGGGTTATCATGGGCTTCAGCTCCGGATGAATACAGTGGGATGAATGCAGCTCGCAATATCCCTGTTAGATCAACCTGCCCTCTTTCTCTCTCTCTCTCTCTCTCTCTCTCTCTCTCTCTCTCTCTCTCTCTCTCTCTCTCTCTCTCTCTCTCGTCCTCTCGTCCTCTCGTCCTCTCTCCCTCTCGCTGTCTCTCTGTCTCTCTCTCTGTCTGTCTGTGTCCCTCTCTCTCTCTCCCTGTCTATCGCTCTCTGTCTCTCTCCTTTATTTCGGTTTATATATCTCTTACAATTGTTCTTATCTCTATCTCACTCTATCCATTTTTCTATCTCTTTCTCCTGTATGTTCATCTTTCTGTCTCTCCATCTCTCTTCCTCTTTTCTGTTTCTATTTATCTCGCTTTGTCTATCTTTCTCTCTTTTCTCGCTCTATCTATCTCTCTCTCTCAATCCTCCCCATACCCTATATTTCTTTCTGTACCCTGTGATTCACCCCTAAGGCATCACCCTGCTGTCTTCTCATTGTCTAGTTCAGACTGTCTTCTAGTTAGTGAATTGTAAGTAAGGGTGCAACTTGCTCCGTGCAATCCATTCTTTGTGGATCTAGCCCTGAGTGTCTAGTTCAGACTGTCTTCCCATAGTACAGTGAGTGTCTAGTTCAGACTGTCTTCCCATAGTACAGTGAGTGTCTAGTTCAGACTGTCTTCCCATAGTACAGTGAGTGTCTAGTTCAGACTGTCTTCCCATAGTACAGTGAGTGTCTAGTTCAGACTGTCTTCCCATAGTACAGTGAGTGTCTAGTTCAGACTGTCAGCTCTCTGGGTACCAAGGTCCTGCCACGCTCGCTGTTGTTGTCCTTCCGGGAGTTTAGGCACATGTTTGCTAAACGACAGGACGAGCAGGAGCGGGACAAAAGGAAACCCAGTATGTGGCGCTCTGCTGCCTCTGTGGCGACTGGCTTTTGTGCCGTGTCTTCTTCTCTGGTTTCAGACTGCGGTCTTCTTCTCTGGTTTCAGACTCTGCAGCCACGCTCTGATAAACCATTCATTTATTTATTTTTTATAGATGTGATGCACCTCTATAACTGGGAATGGCATTAACTCACTTGCTCACACATTCACGCAACATGTTCACTCACAGTTAGTTACACTCTGCCCCTTAGCGCAAATACCCACACGTTACCGGGTTGGTTCTTGGCTCGCCAGGTGAAAGCGGTCTGTGCTCTCTGGTATGGTAAGGTCGCCAGGTTGGACGGTACCACGTTCTGTCTGCACTAGGGCTGACCCCGACTAGTCAAATAGTTGACTAAATGATCGAAAGGAGCCGTAGTCGACTGCCAACCTCTTAGTCGAATATATATATATAATATATATATATTTGTATCATTCTTTCCAAAAGCAAAGAGGCCTAGAAGCGTGGCTAATGCTAATGGTGTGCATACCAGCGAGGCTAACTGCCTAAGAAAATGGGCACAGAGGCACTGAAAGAGGATTTCACACGTCTAATGAACACACTAGACAAATATCAAGATCAAATATCAGTGGACCAATTGCATGCTTTCACAGAGGACAAGAAGCCTTCAGTCGACTCCTTCAGACATTAACACTTTGAGTGCCGCGCTGTTTTCGGGGCCCATCTATTCAGTGCCACGATTTAAACGATGGGAGTCCGTCACCTTGTTTGTATAGCTATAACTATATTCTATATTATAGCTATGGATACAATACTATGGTCATTTGCCAGTGACTTTTTTCCGGTCAAGATGCAAAAAATAGATCATTTTTCCATGCATACGTTCACGCGTTATACCGTGGTGAATAGGGCTGTCTTAAATACTTCGAAGCTTCGAAGCTTCGTTCTATGGGCATGGGATTCGAATATGAAAATAAAAATCGATTATAAAAAATAAAGATATGATTTTTTTTTTCTTTTTTTGCAAAATCAACTCTGCCTCTCTTTGTTAACTACAACAAGCAATGCTGTTTGTTATTTAAGATGAGGTCGGACTCGGCACTGACAGATTTGTGTCCATTGTGCTGCTTTTATAAAGCCTCAAATGACGGCTTACAATATTTCATGAAAGCAAAGTGTTTAGTTTGTCTAAGTTTTAAAAAGGTTTAAACTTTACAGCACTGACAAAATTGAACAAAGTGCTGTACAAGTCGCACAACATAAAAATTAAAAAAAATAGACATTTCTTTTACATTTCGAAGCTTCGAATTAAAATTGAATCTCGGCCCTGAAGCTTTGAATTCCAAAAAAAAATCGAAGGTCAGCCCTAGTGGTGAATATAAGTATGTTTTTAGATCGGTCTGGGGTCATTCCTGAAATGCTGAGGAATAGCCGTATTATACTTTATTACATGGTGTTTTAACATTCGCCGAAATGCTTGATTGTGATTGGTCAATAGCGCTCGTCAGAGGTCCGTTATTACTCGATAACGGACTTCTGCCAAGCAATAATGGCCGCTGTTCGCAATCAAGCCCACTGACACACACTGCAGCAGTGCAATCAGTCCACACACCTGCCAGCGATAATAATAACTTTATTTGGGCTGACAGCGGACGGAGCCACAGAACAACTGCATCTGCATCTGATCTCGTCTTGTCGATGGTGTAAAATGAATTAGGTATATTGTTAGTAAGTTAGCCATGTAATAAGCGGGATAATGTATAGCTATACTCGGTCATTGTCGCAAAATAATTGACCTTCACTACGTTTAAAACACCTCGGCGAGGCGCCTCGGTATTCTAAACTCCTTGTCTGTCAATTATTTTGCGACAATGACCTTGTAGCTATACATTATCCCTTACATAACCATTGCCGTTTCTTGCCTGGACCCGCTATTATTCTCAAATCAAATCTATATCATAGGTATTACATTTCATCATGAATGCATGAAGGGGGGGGGGGGGTTTTGATGCTTTGATCGCCACCAACGGCATACGTTGTGGACTAACGTTACAGACACACGTTCGGATCGAGGTGAAGACATGCTTGGATCAACACAAGATTGATATCATATGGCCCTTACCATGACTAGGATGTACCCCAAAAAGAATATTCCAATTATCTGATCGCGATTCCAAGTATTGATCCATCGTGTCGCCAACATAATCCATAATCATGCGTCAGGGAAATAAAAAAAAATATTATAAAATTACCCGGACCCATTAGATCGACGCACAGGCCAAGATACAAGGTTACAAAGGGTGCTCAATACCGCCGTCTAGCTGGATGCGGCCGGTATTGCACTTTGGCGACCTCAGACTAATTCCCTATGGTAACAACAGGCTCCCTGGTTGGATAATGAATAAAAATATCGAGAAAAAAAAGGAAAAACGACCCAGAAACGTGTTAACACGTTTTTGGCACTCAGCGGTCGGGGCCCAGAAACGTGTTAACAACATGATTGGCACCCAAAGTGTTAAGCACCCCCCATAGCGCAAATGGAATGATAAAAAAATATATATAATTTATTTTGTTTTTTTGCATTCTGCACATTTTTGCCAATCAAAGTCGACTATACACATCCTTAGTCTGGGACAGGCCTAGTCTGCACATTCCAGCCTCAAAACACGATGCACCTTTCAGTTCAGTTATTTTTTTAAACGTGGCGTTTACTATGCTGATGAATCATGGATTCATTCTCATTTACTTGTCAATAGCTTTGCTAGTGCAGCGTTTTTCATGCCAAAGGTTTAGCAATATTTCAGATTTTTTAAACTACTGTAAAAATCCACTTCCTGAATACAATTAATTGAAAGTGAATTGATCCCTAATCCTGGATGTGTGATCAGCTCATCGTAGGCAGAAAGAAGATAAGATGTGGTTGAGGTGACGGTCTCATCTGGTGATTGGTGGAATGAGAGATAGATCATTTTACAGTAACAAGTGACATTCTCGTTGATTGGCTCCTCTGCTTTCTAGAAACAACATCAATGCAGTAGTATATACAATAATAACGGTGTAAACAATACAACTATTTAAAATAGCATAATAACAAATATTCCCCCCCAAAAAACTGAATAATTTCAGGTAATTAACATTGCATATCTCTTGTTGTGGAATTAACACAACATTATGCATACTTTTGACAATAAATAAAATCAGAATTTGTTCTTACTTGCTTGCCTGGGTAAATAAAGGTTCTAGAAATGTAAAAAGAATTAAAAAACAAAAATTTTAAAACCGATACCGATATTTTCCGATATCACATTTTAATGCCGATATCGGCCGATGATATCGGTAGGCCGATAATATCGGACATCCCTATAATATATATTCCTCTGTCCTCTCCTCTCTCTAGGTCACCTGTATTATAATATATATTCCTCTGTCCTCCTCTCTCTAGGTCACCTGTATTATAATATATATTCCTCTGTCCTCTCCTCTGTATTATAATATATATTCCTCTGTCCTCTCCTCTATATTATAATATATATTCCTCTGTCCTCTCCTCTGTATTATAATATATATTCCTCTGTCCTCTCCTCTCTCTAGGTCACCTGTATTATAATATATATTCCTCTGTCCTCTCCTCTGTATTATAATATATATTCCTCTGTCCTCTCCTCTGTATTATAATATATATTCCTCTGTCCTCTCCTCTCTCTAGGTCACCTGTATTATAATATATATTCCTCTGTCCTCTCCTCTGTATTATAATATATATTCTTCTGTCCTCTCCTCTGTATTATAATATATATTCCTCTGTCCTCTCCTCTCTCCAGGTGCTCTGTTGCTCGGGGGGTTCCTCTACAGCTGGCAGTTCCCCCACTTCAACGCCCTGAGCTGGAACCTGAGGGAGGACTACTCCAGGGGCGGCTACCGCATGATGTCCGTCACCCACCCGGGGATGTGCAAGAGGGTGGCGTTGCGCCACAGCGTGGGCCTGATAGGGCTGTCGGCCCTGGGGCCCGTGCTGGACGTCACCACCTGGACCTTCCCCCTGATCTCCCTGCCCATCAACCTGTACATCAGCTACCTGGCCTTCCGCTTCCACCGCAAGGGCGACCGCAGCAGCGCCCGGAAGCTCTTCTTCTGCAGCCTGTGGCACCTGCCCATGCTGCTGCTCCTGATGCTCACCTGCAAGAAGAGCAGAAGAGGCCCAGAGGAGAGTCCAGCCCTGCCCCCAGCTCCCCTGCCCCTGGCCCTGCAGAGCTAGCTGGTCCCCTGCCGGGGACAGATACATTTCTTGTTCAATTCAGCAAACTCAAGAAGTTGGATATTCTTCAACATTGTAGTTTCTTAGTTTAACTTCACCTTTTCCAGAAAATGGTAACAATAAATGCTTCCTTTTACATTATTAAAGGATTTGTAGATTTGATTAACATTTTTAATTGGTTGAATTGAAAGCGGATTGACTACTGCCCTGTTCTCACGACACTCCCCTGCCCTGTTCTCACGACACACCTCTTCCCTGTTCTCAAGACACGCCCCTGCCCTGTTCTCAAGACATGCCCCTTCCCTGTTCTCAAGACACACCCCTGCCCTGTTCTCAAGACACGCCCCTGCCCTGTTCTCAAGACACGCCCCTGCCCTGTTCTCAAGACATGCCCATGCCCTGTTCTCAAGACACGCCCCTTCCCTGTTCTCAAGACACGCCCCTGCCCTGTTCTCAAAACACGCCCCCGACTCCCTGTGTTTCGAGGGTGTGATCTCTCAGGGTTCTCTGTTTTTTTGTTTATTTTACACACCACTTCTCTTAAAGGTATCCAATGGAGTTTCTGACCACTAGTTGAGGAGATTGGCGCTACAGAGCGCAGTAGGAGAAAAGGCACTGTGTCTTGTGTGTTCTTCCAGCGCGAGGACACACGAGCAGCGTAGAGCACAAGGCGAGGGCACTGGAGGCGTGTAAAGCACGGCCCCTTGTGCTTCATGTCGCTTGGTCTATACGATGTTCCTTCCCAATGTTAACGAGCTGACTGCCTGTCAATCGACGGAGGTCAGACTTGTTACAACTTTGGCCCAAACTGAAAGTAAAACCAAACTGAAAGTAAAACTTAACGTGGAACGGGATGGAAACATTCTGAGAGCAAAGAAAACTGCGGAAATGGACTTTGCAGGAGTTACGAGGTTGGAAATGTATTCCACTCGTAGACGAATATGAACAAAGGTGAGCCGTTTACAAGAAAACTCTGTTGGATTCCTTTCATTCTCCATGTTTTCCTGCCTTCTCTCCGTTGATCTCTACTTTTATGTGTCGCAAAATCTAAATTATGTACCAATCTACTATATTGAATATGTACTATATGTACTTAATGTAATACGTATAGGGCTGCACAATTTTGGGAATTAATCTAATTGCGATTTTTCTGACAGATATTGCGATTGTGATTAAATTTGCGATTATAATAATACTTTTTTTTAAGCAGCCCCACAGAGGTTTATTGTAAAATGCGGCTTGCATCTGGCCTACGCACTGGGTCTGTTCAGGACACCGAGCCTGAAAATGTTTCTTTTTACCTGGGAATCGATACCGGTACCCAACGGTACCTTTTTCTGTACTTTACTCTCCCTCTCTGAAATCTAAACTTCATAACACACAATCTAAAACCCCTTATCTCCCTCTCCCAAACCGTTCCTACAACAATAACAACAACTTGCAAAGGAGATCTTGTATCTCAATGGGACTTCCTGGTTAAAAAATTATAATAATAAAATAAAAATGTGCGATTTATATATTTTTTTGATTTGCTAATTGCATCATTTCAAATCGCGATTTCAATTTAAAATCCATTAATCGTTCAGCCCTATATACGTTACATTTTCAATACGACACGTACATATATTATTTATGGATAATAAATCATGGTACACATCGTGTATTTTTTTTCCCTGTGGTCGATTTTATTTACATATTTTAAGTGAGATCGGGCTGTGTGATCACACCCCTGGTGTTACATCAGTGTCCCCTCCTGCTCCGGAGGAGGAGAGCAGTGAGGAGCGGACAGGTTGTCATTTCTGTTGCCCTCTTTACCGCCTCAGAAACCTCAAAATAACGGGAATCTAATGTCACATTCACAATCAGTCAGAACTGGCCATTTGACCTGGGAACTCCCAAGCTCACCTTACTACAAAAGTGTAAACGGCTAAAAGCACGTACTACGAGCTTAACAGCAAAACACTTTAAAGTGATTAAACGCCACACGTCTGTTCTTGCTAACAGGATGTCAACTGAACATCAACTCTCGAGATATCGAGAGTTCCAAAAAAAATAACGGACTTTACCACTTTACCACATATCTTAATTATGTGGTTGTTTTAAGATGTGTTTTTTAACAACTTGTAGGTTGAAAGGTTCCCAGTTCCGACTCGTGCCATGAATGCATTGTTGCCTCCATGTCTCTCCTCTTCTGCCGTCACATGATGGGCGTGACGCGTCATCATGGCGGGGGCGATGTGGACGTGCTCTTGTGTCTGTGTATGAGTGTTTCTTTTAAGGCTGAGACCACTTATCGATAATTATCGATAACTGCGTGAAATCGATAAGTGGCATCACTTATAGATTTTTTTGCATGTGTATAGAAAAATAGAAAAATATATTTTAATAATCTTTTCTTAAAGAAAAAAAACTATTATTTAATGTTAGTTTGTGTGTTGTGGGCCAACTACAGCATCGCAAAAACTACAGTGAGTGCACATGACACTCACACACAAACTAACGTTAAATAATATTTTTCTTTCTTTTTTAAGAAAAGTATTTAAAAAAAATATTTTATTTTTTTACCCAAATAATAATGATACAAAAATCGATGTTTATCGATAATTTTGTCCCGATTTATCGATTCTTCCAAATGGCATATCGTCTCAGCCTTAGTTTATTTGAACCTACGGTCCTCCGCTGCAAGTCACGGTGTGGAGGTTGTTGAAGTGACCGATTAAACGGAAAACATACTGAATTTAGATGTTGCCTGAGTTACATCAGGTTGTAATTAATCATTTAAATGTGTGTGTGCGTGTGTATATATATATTTGTATTTATTTATATAGGCGCTCCGCTAGTCCCTCTCTCCATGTTGTAAATGACGTTGTACAGTGTAAATTACTATGGATCTTCAAATGCATTGTGATAAAAATGCAAAATGATATTGAGAAAGAAAAGTGTGATGGCTTTGACCACCGGGTTATGAAAGAGTGTGTCGATTCGAGATTTCTTAAATGAGGTCGGTGATCCATATATCAATGTAAATCTATGTAAATGATATCAGATGGGAAAGAACGGTAAAAGGAATTCAGTCGTTGCACTTTCTATCGATTTGATGTGATTCGTCTCTCCTCCATGATCCACTTGACTTGACTGTAACCACAGCTTGCTTTGCTTCACCCGACAGTGATGGGTGTTACTGTACACAGCTACACTGTGTTACTGTACACAGCTACAGTGTCTTTAAAGGTAGCTCAACACGGCTCACCTGTTGCCACAACCAGAGACTTTTCAACCTAATGTAATGAATACAAGGCCAAAGATTCTCTGACAATAAACGCCTAATGATGACGAGATGCCAAGTGTGGTTTTGTTACTTTCTGTGTTTGATGTCTCTCATTGACCACCAGTGACATGTTTGCCGTTTTCCGTTACACTCATAAAACAAGGTGCCGTGGTGAGGTGTTCTAGGGAGTGCCCACCTATCAGCCTGGTTTAAATACGTAGTGTGGTGTGGTCTCTGTATGCACACCTGTCTGCAGTACACCCACCTCAGCTACCAGTACACCCACCTCACCTACCACTACAGCTACCAGTACACCCACCTCACCTACCAGTACACCCACCTCAGCTACCACTACAGCTACCAGTACACCCACATCAGCTACCAGTACGCCTACCAGTACACCCACCTCAGCTACAGCTACCAGTACACCCACATCAGCTACCAGTACGCCTACCAGTACACCCACCTCAGCTACCAGTAAACCCACCTCAGCTACCAGTAAACCCACCTAATCCACCTCAGCTACCAGTACAGCTACCAGTACACCCACCTCAGCTACCAGTACACCCACCTCAGCTACCAGTAAACCCACCTCAGCTACCAGTACACCCACCTCAGCTACCAGTACACCCACCTCAGCTACCAGTACACCCACCTCAGCTACCAGTACACCCACCTCAGCTACCAGTACACCCACCTCAGCTACCAGTACACCCACCTCAGCTACCAGTACACCCACCTCAGCTACCAGTACACCCACCTCAGCTACCAGTACACCCACCTCAGCTACCAGTACACCCACCTCAGCTACCAGTAAACCCACCTAATCCACCTCAGCTACCAGTACACCCACTACAGGCAGGTTATAATTACACATTGGTAGTCATGCGGTCAGATTGTGTTCTCGATCCCCATCACACACACGTACAGCCATCACACACATACAGCCACACACACATACAGCCACCCACACACACATACAGCCACACACACGTACAGCCATCACACACATACAGCCATCACACACACATACAGCCACACACGCATACAGCCATCACACACGTACAGAACATACATACAGCCATCACACACGTACAGAACATACATACAGCCATCACACACACACGTACAGAACACACATACAGCCATCACACACGTACAGAACACACATACAGCCATCACACACACGTACAGAACACACATACAGCCATCACACACACGTACAGAACACACATACAGCCATCACACACACACGTACAGAACACACATACAGCCATCACACACACGTACAGAACACACATACAGCCATCACACACACGTACAGAACACACATACAGCCATCACACACGTACAGAACACACATACAGCCATCACACACACATACAGCCACACACGCATACAGCCATCACACACGTACAGAACACACATACAGCCATCACACACGTACAGAACACGTACAGCCATCACACACACGTACAGAACACACGTACAGCCATCACACACGTACAGAACACACGTACAGCCATCACACACGTACAGAACACACATACAGCCATCACACACATGTACAGCCATCACACACACGTACAGCCATCACACACATACAGCCATCACACTCATACAGCCATCATACACGTACAGAACACACATACAGCCATCACACACATACAGCCATCACACACATACAGCCATCACACACACGTACAGCCATCATACACGTACAGAACACACGTACAGCCATCACACACGTACAGAACACACGTACAGCCATCACACACGTACAGAACACACGTACAGAACACACGTACAGCCATCACACACGTACAGAACACACGTACAGAACACACATACAGCCATCACACATACAGCCATCACACACACATACAGCCATCACACACACGTACAGCCATCACACACGTACAGAACACACATACAGCCATCATACACGTACAGAACACACATACAACCATCATACACGTACAGAACACACGTACAGCCATCACACACGTACAGCCATCATACACACGTACAGCCATCACACACACATACAGCCATCACACACACGTACAGAACACACGTACAGCCATCATACACGTACAGCCATCAAGAATCAAGAGGTTTATTTGTCACATACATACCAGGGCATACAGTGAAATGCGGGTGGTCATGCCCGCATTGATTGTGCAAAATACAATAATAAAATAGGCATAGAATAAAAGGAAATAGGTAAGACACGAAATCTGCATGATAAAAAAAGACATGCTAAGTTCCTGAGAAACTGGTTCCTATGTACACTACTATACAATATACAATTTTAACTCTTAATGTGTCTATACTATACAGTACCTCCTCCCTTTAAAGTGACTTTCCATTATTTAAAGTGACATTTTGTTTAAACTGATTGGGTAACACTTTATAATAACACTCAGTTATAAGACCTTTATAAGGTATTTGTAGATAATGAAACAATCATGAAAAAATCATTTATATACATTCATAAATGATTATTAAAACATTTATAACTATTTGTATAACATTTACAAATTAGTTCTACATTATTTATAACTCATTATCAACATTGTACTTGATTTGTTCATAATTAAATAATGTTGTTGGAAATGGATATGAAAAAACGACTATACCTGCTGTACTTCCATTTATTTGTTCATGTTCAACAACACAGGACGGTCCACACACCGCTATCAGTGTTCTTCTTCCCCGCCAATGAAGTATTCACCCAAAGACCCAATACCGTGGCAACAACTACCGCACTACTAGAATAAGTGCAGAGAACCGTGGGAAGTGATGCAAACGTGTTTTGAACATTTATGTTGTGTTGATGGAATCACGTTAATATAAAGATATGAAAACAATACGTTATTTCGATTGATATGAATTGGATAATGCAGGCTGTTAGTAGAGGCAGAACTAGCGAGCCGTTAATATAGAGAGATATACGTTATTTCGATTGATATGAATTGGATAATGCAGGCTGTTGTCACACTCCCAGGTCAGGTCAGACCTGGGAGAGAGAACGCCACAGCACTCCCAGGTCAGACCTGGGAGAGAGAACACTACAGATATGATGTGAACATTGGTCCCCTACCTGCTGACATTGGTCCCCTACCTCCTGACATTGGTGCCCTACCTCCCTATAGTGGCCAGACTAGCCTGTTGGTACAGGCGGCCATCTTGTTTTGGTTCCAAATTATTGAATTAGTGTCTAATTATTTATTATCTTGGGCCATCCCTGTCTGTGTGTGATGTCGTCTCCCTGTCTGGTTGTTATGTGTGATTATGTATTCTGTGTTTAGGTTAGGTTTTCATGGTGTGTGTTTATTTTGGTATTCTAGGTTTGCCTGGCTGCTACCAGGTGTTGCTCGTCACAATTAGTCGGTGTATTTAAGTGTGGTTTTGTCATCACCTCCCTGTGGTGTCATTGTCTCATGTACCCTCCTTACTACCCTCACTCTTCCTCCAAGTCCTCGGTGTTCCCCTGCCCGTTGTGTCTCCTGTCGTCTTCCTTGCTTTGTTGTTTTGTATGGAGAAGTGTTTTGTAAGTAGTTCTAGTATTTTGTTTGTATTGCTTTGGATCTCAAGTAAACATCCATTTCTTTCCTTGCTTTGTTGTTTTGTATGGAGAAGTGTTTTGTAAGTAGTTCTAGTATTTTGTTTGTATTGCTTTGGATCTCAAGTAAACATCCATTTCTCAAGATTCGCTCCTCGTCTCTGCCTTCGTTCCCTCTCTGCAATTGCGTTTTCACCCTCACAGCATGTCTCATCGTAACAGGCTGTTAGTAGAGGCAGAACTAGCGAGTCGTTAATATAGAGAGATGAAAACAATACGTTATTTCGATTGATATGAATTGGATAATGCAGGCTGTTAGTAGAGGCAGAACTAGCGAGCCGTTAATATAGAGAGATGAAAACAATACGTTATTTCGATTGATATGAATTGGATAATGCAGGCTGTTAGTAGAGGCAGAACTAGCGAGCAGGCTGCAGGCTGTTAGTAGATAACTGGCGTAGATAAGGGGGGCGTAACTAGCGTAGGTCAGTGGCCAATCAGACCGCAAAACTTGAACGCGGAAGCATGAATTGTTTGGGCTTCGAATAGACGCTGCCTGGACACATGACATAAGTGGTGGTCCACCCGTCACCTCTCACTTTACCATGACTGCACATAAACCTGGCACACAACATACTTGTTCACATATATCATTTTTCTTTCACTCTAAAGGAAATATGTCTCACATACAGTAGACCCCCCCCAGTACTTTGTGGAGACGAAGATGGGAGGCCCGTCTGTGGACCTGATGATGAGTACCAGTCTTCTCCTCAGACATATAAAATTGTTTTTTCACATTAGGATCTAACATCCCAACAGGCCACCTTGTTTATGGTTTGATTCAGTTTTAGTAGAATGTAAAAGACATGAATGATGTGACATACTATAAAATCAATTTATTTACAGTGCAATGAAATAGTTCTGGATTACTGTACAGTTCAAAGTAATGTTTACCTTCTGTTTGGTATCCACAGTCTTCCCTCTTGTCTGACACCCACTCTTAATGGTTTATATGGTATATATCAGTAAACACAATGGGTTTGATAAGCGATTGTTTTGATAAGGACCCCACAGAGATGCAAATATTCGATTAGAATCCAGGTACTTTCTGTGTGGAGTTGGCATGTTTATGTTGGCAAGCTAGCTGACCATATCTCCTCCATCACACAGATGATCAGATACATACAGGTGATCACACACACACACACAGGTTCAAGTTGAAGTTTAATATACTGAATAATACAGGTATTTAACACTTTCAGTGCCCATGATGTCATATGACGTTTTATCAGCCCAATGCCTGAATGCCCACGACGTGTATTAGCGTTTTATTTTTTTATTAGCAATCTGATTTCATATTTCATCAACCGAGTCTCCCGTTGGTACAGCAGCTCCTCCAGCAACTCAGAATGGAAAAAAGCGCCCCCTATTGTCTATCCCTGAGTAACTGCACGTCAGTCGCTTATACTGACCTGGGCTCAGTCGATATGTAGAGGCGGAGCCAGCTGGCTCCTTGAGCTGGCAAGCTGTCTGCTCAACATGGAAGTCATTGCGGGACGGGAATCAGCCTGGAATATATATTCACAGTAGCCAATACTCAATCAATAAGCGTGATCGATTTTTGGAATGGCGATCAGGAATTGGAATGATCTTTTTGGAGAACATCTGATCTGAGGTAAGGAATCTATTTTATCAGTCTTGGGATATCAGAGTTGTATTCGCTGAGATCTCAGCGTTTGCCCTATGTGTGATGTGTCTCTGTGTGCGCGATCGCTGATGAGGAAATCAGAGAATAGATTTTTCAGCTTGCGGCCCCAGCGTGCATACTTACACATTATGCTATCGATAATCTAGTGTTTATTTGAAAACGATTCATAAATAGGCCGAAGAATGACGTTTTTGTGTATTCTAGAATATTCCAGTAAACGTCTTTTATCATGGAATATTTATATTTTCCTTGAAAACGAGGGCTTTTCAAAATGCTATAAAACGAAAATGAACCGATAAAAAAACAATACGCTTCGACAATGTTGACTGGAAAACAAGTCATTGATAAGCGACGGGCAGATTAGACACATAGCCATAATTTAAAACATAGATTAGGCGTTTTTAACGCTAACATTGAAGTGGATGGTGGGCATTCAACCGGTAAATCAAGGTTAAGCTTGGGCTCTGAAATAAAAAATAAAACATCTGCACGTTACACTATTTCCAATGAAAATCTTACTTTGCTATCCAGTAGCTTCTGTTCGCTAATGTTGCACTAGTAAGTAGTAACACGTAGGGAGAGAGAGAGCGAGAGAGCCCCCCCCCCCCATATCCGCATGTGCAGTAGTGCAACACAGAGTACAAGCCCCGACGCCCCGTCCATGCACAGTCACACAGAGTACAAGCCCCGAAGCCCCGTCTCACACAGAGTACAAGCCCCGAAGCCCCGTCCAGACGTTGGGCTTGCGGCTCTGCAGATATACCCTACTCATTGTGTGCCCTAATCTGAAGTGAAGCCTATTCATCATTAACAAATGTCTAATACAGTTAATTATTTGTTTACTTTTTCATCACCTATTACAAATGTTGTAGACAGCTTTCGGATAAACCCTTCTTTGTGACATCAAACAGTGACAGAATTAGGACTATAGATAAATGCAATTTTATTAACATATAAAATACATGTGCATAACATTATAGTGTAACTTAGGGGGGCACTAGGACCCAGGAGTACCCTGGCCAGGTATTGACAGAGTATGTAGAGGAAGTATCACACGAGTGAGACTTGACTTCGACGTGTGTTGCCGTCTGTTGAATGGAAGCATGATACATTAGCAGAGCCAAGTTATTCGTGCTGCCCCACGCTTTTAAGGTATGAGCAGGCTAAACACCTTTTTTGTTGGTAAATCTATTCCATCATTTCCGACCTACAACACAAGTGTAATAATTATTTGTATTTTTAGGCTGTATCGGTGCCTATACAGCCTGAAAATACTAATAATTATTACCCTTGTGTCATCATCACATACCGCAATATACTGAGCACACATTAGGAAGAAACACATAATTCAAATGTAATGTTAGCGCCCACCACATCAAGTACGTCTACACAACATATAAGAGTTGTAGGTTGGTTAATTATTTGTTAAACATTATTTGTTAAACATGAAAAGACAAGTCTGGTAATTGCTTCGTGTGTATTCATAAAAGTCCACAAATAAACAAACTATTAGACATTGTTAATAATGAATAGGCTTCACTTTAGATTAGGGCACACAATAGCACCTGCAAATGATTTATAGATGTTTTATGAATGTCTTAACAAATCATTTGTTGAACATGAACAAATAAATGGAAGTACAGTATAGTTGTTTTTTCATATCCATTTTTCAAAGCATCTACAAATGTGTTACTACACATTAAACAACATTATTTAATGATGAACAAACCGTACAAACAATGTTGATAATTATTGATAACATTATAAATAATGTAGAACCCATTTGTAAATGTTATACAAATATAGTTATAAATTATTTAATAATAATTTATGAATGTATATAAATGATTTGTTCATGATTAGTTCATTATCTACAAATACCTTATAAAGGTCTTATAACTGAGTGTTATTATAAAGGGTTACCAGTTATTGTTTTAGCGGTTGCCGCATGAGTGTTGTGTCTGTGTGTGCTCATGTGTACTTGTGAGTGGAGAGTTCAGTGTTCTGATGGCCTGGGGGAAGAAGCTGAGCCGGAGTCTCTCTGTTCTCGCAGCATGTGTCCATAGGGGGGTACCCAACCTTTTTTGAACCAAGATCTACTTTTTAATTTACCACCTAGCCGAGAGCTACCAGCCTAAATTTGACCTACTCTTGGCTAGTATTAGTATTAATAGTATTAGTAATACCCATTCAATATGCACATGACAGAACATATTATATGGCATATAATATTTTCTGTCATGTGCATATTGAATGGGTATATAATATAATATGATATTTTATATATCATTGTAACGGTGTAGTGTAGCAATTACAAGAATGACGAGACTAACTTCTCACGTTGGGCATGCAGGCAGCATGACCCATTTATTTCACACTCTGCATACACAGACAACACACTCAATTCAATGGGCATGAGAAAACATGAGTTTACATTGCCAAAGCAAAAGTGGAACAATACAATCAAAACAAAAATGATATATGTACAATTCAAAGGGAATAGGAATGATGTGTAAACAGAGATGTCACATTGCAACTGACTTGTCACGATACTGGAATTTCAAACTTCGATACGATACCTTGAAAAGTATCGATATTCGATACCATTTTCGATACCACAGGGAAAAATGTTAAATCTTAAAATGTAAAAAAAATTAAATAAAGATAAATATATATTCTTCTCTCTGGTACTATAAGAGAAGATAAATATAACACTTTTAAAACCCTTTGTTTATCTTTAGATCAGACATTTAAAAATAACTAAATGATCTAATCTTAGAAATTAAGTAAAGTTAATAGTACTGCATGTTAAGCATAACAGATTGATTGATTGATTGATTGAACATTTTATTAACAGATTGCAGAATGGGTACAATACAGTACGGCTCAATACACACAATTGTTAAGGGGAGGCAGACCAGGGCCCCGTTCCCCGTACCTGGATAACTGAGTTAGCCGGATAACTTTCGGTCAAGTCTGACTTAAGCCGGACCTTCCCATTCCCCGAAGCTGGATTGTCTAAATCACCATGACAACAGATCAAAAAGTTTGAGCCTGGTCGAGAGCAGGCTTAAGTTCAGTTAGCCGGATGAACCATGGCCCCCGCAAAGAAGTGACAGCTCGTTTCCTGAAATGATTCTCACAGTCTAGGATCTGCATTATACCATTCTGAATTACGTTTCTGTGCTTCGTTTTCCTAGAGGGGGCTTTTGAAATGTATAATAATAGAACTAAATGCTGATAATAAATCATATTGAGCCTATAGATTTACTTTGTCCTAAATAAAATAATGCACGTCATATACGGCGCTCGGAGTCGCGATACACGCTGCATGTGGTTATTTTAATAACGGCTCATTGCAAATGTGAATCCCGCGGGGATATTTTTAATGAATGAAACCTATCGGCCGTTTGGCTCTGATTAGTTTCATATATTAATCTCCGCTGTAGATTTGCTTAACGGAGCGCCGGATTGTGTTTCATTCAAGCATAAAATTGAAGTGTCTATGCGGGGATTGTGGTTTTTGTGTGATATTGTAACTGGGATTAAAATGTCTGATGAGATGCGCTGTTTGACGGATTTGAGAAATTGAATGAGCCGTTGACGTCACATTAATGCATTTGAGAATAAAGAGATAAAACATTTTTTGGTAAGAAAAATATTCTAAACACGGGTCTCTCGTCCATTAATGCATAAACAATGAGTATATCACGTCTGGCACAGTGGCGCAGCGGCTAGTGCTGAATCCTGGCAACCGGGCGACCGGTGTTCGAAACCCCCCGTTTCCAATATAATTTTTTTGGAATATAATATTAATGATTATACGCAAAAGTAGCCTAGTTTTAAGTTAAAATATTATAAATCTACATGCATTGAGGATGTCATTCTTTATATAGCTCTCAACGTGCACCAAATTGAATTATTCCTACATTGCAAAAAGAAGGAAAAGACTAGGAGAAGTGGGATTCGAACCCGGGCCGCCTGTGTGAAAGTCAAAAGCAGAAACCATTACACCACAGGGCAGATAAGTAAAAGATCCACCATACATCAATCAATGGGTAAGAGAGCCGTATCCTTATTCTGCATAACAGTTTAACTAATTATTTTCGCTAGCAAGATCTCATTTGATTATCCATTCCATAAACCTACTGCCAGCAGGCAAGTTTAAAGAAATATAATCTGATTGATTGGGGTAATGAGGGACTTAAAATTTGCCTATAGATAACGCATTTAACTTGTCGGCGAGGCGATTGAGCCGTACTGCAACCTGTTAATAAAGTTTTAAATCAATTAATCAATCAATGTCGTTAGAAAATCAGGATCTCTGCTATCGATACGTGATGGCTTTTCAACTGAAGCGGCCGCGCGCACTTATCCTGGGTCTCAAGTCTGGTTTGAGTTAACGAGACTGAATCCACCTTCGAGGAACAGGAAAATCCCGGCTTCAAACATCGGGTTAACTGAATCTGGATAATGGGACTCTTGATCGACTTAGTTGAACCAGGTACGGGGAATAGGGCCCAGAGAAAGACTTTCGTCTTGTTTACATCAGGGTCCCCCATTTTCAATTCATCATAACATTTGACATACAGATAAACAGTACTGTTACATCCAGCCATTTATGACATACAAGATACAGTACTGTTTAAGAGACAGCTGTTTCTAAAAGAGAGTATATACAGTTAATTTACTTCTGGCCATTATAGTCAAAGTATTTTCCTATGAACTGAAACTCATAAGACCACATAAGGCTAGCATCATTCAGTTACAGTTATATTGGCCAACATTAGCCAGCTATCTAGCCAGCTACTGCACCACAAACTGTCAGCCAGCCAGCTGGCTACCTTAACCCACAATACAACAGCTATCCAGCCAGCTACTGCACTACGAACTGCCAGCTTGATTGATTGAAAAGCTAGCCAGCTGGCCACCCCCAATCCAGCCAACCATACAAATTACGGTCTCAGCCAAATCATATCAATTTGTACAGTTAGTTAGCTAGCCATTCCATTGCGAATTAAAAGGATAGGCCAGTATTAGCTAGCTAGTAGCTAACGTTAGCCAACTGAGAACGATAGCTAGCTAACCAACAGCTGAAAGCCTGCAAACAACAACGCCGTTGATATAATGAGCTATCCGTAGTAGGGCTGACCTTCGAATTTTTTTTGGAATTCGAAGCTTTGGGGCCGAGATTCGATTTTAATTCGAAGCTTCGAGATAAATATATTTTTTTTCTTTTTTTTTTATAATTTTTTTTTTTAATGTTGTGGGACTTGTACAGCACTTTGTTCAACTTTGTCAGTGCTGTAAAGCTTAAACCTTTTTAAATCTTAGACAAACAAAACACTTTGCTTTCATGAAATATTGTAAGCCGTCATTTGAGGCTTTATAAAAGCAGCACAATGAACACAAATATGTCAGTGCAGAGTCCGACCTAATCTTAAATAACAAACAGCATTGCTTGTTGTAGTTAACAAAGAGAGGCAGATAATTGATTGTATTAATCGAGATCTACTTGAAATCAGGTTGGGCACCACTGCTAGCCTGACCGCAGCAGCTTGAACAGGCTGTTGTTGGGGTAGTGGGGGTCTTTCATTATTCTGCAGGCTCTGGATTTGCACCTCCTGTTATATAAGTCCTGCAGGGGTGGTAGTGCAATACCCGTAGTACGCTCTGCTGAGCGCACCACTCTCTGGAGTGCCTTCCTGTCCTGTGCCGTGCTGTTTCCAAACCAGGCAGTGATGTTTCCAGTCAGAATGCTCTCTACAGCCCCGGAATAGAAGGAGTGGGCTGTTTTTTCACAATCTTATATTAATAATAATAAAATAAATTAATTATTAATTTCAATATAGAATATTTGTTGACAGCCCTACAAGTACAATTAGTTACTGCACACTACATCACCCCTGAGTGGAACATGGAAAGCCAAACTTTCCCCCACTGTACCGAAAACCCGTACCGAACCTTGACTTCAAAACCGAGGTGTGTACCATACCGTGGTTTTTGTGTACCTTTACACCCCTAGTGTACAGTGAATACAGCAGAGGGCTCAGAACGCAGCCCTGGGGGGACACAATACTCAGGGTGATTTTTCTGGAGGTATGACCCCCCACCCTGACCGCCTGGGGCCTGTCACTTAGTCCAGGATCCAGGCGCTCATGGCGGAGCTCAGACCCAGATCGATCAGCTTGTCAATCAGTCTGGTGGGGACTATGGTGTTGACAGCTGAACTATAGTCAATGAACAGCAATCTCACATAGCCCCCCTTCTGACTGTCAAGGTGAGATAAAGTGTTGTGTAGTACTTGGGAGACCGTCAGTGGACCTGTTTGTCCTATATGCGAACTGCAGTGGGTCCATGTTACTAGGGAGAGAGGCACAGATGTGGTCCTTGACCAGCCTCTCAATCTTGAATATGGATGTAAATACTGGGGCCAGCTGATTTGCACAGGACTTAAGTATTCGTCCTGTTATCCGATCTGGGCCTGCAGCTTTCCGAGTATTTACTCCCATGAACGCTAATCTCACGCTGTGTTCCGTCAATCACATACAGCCATCACACACACATACAGCCATCACACGTACAGCCATCACACACACGTACAGCCATCACAGACGTATAGCCATCACACACACGTACAGCCATCACACACACGTACAGCCATCACACGTACAGCCATCACACACGTACAGCCATCACACACGTACAGCCATCACACACATACAGCCATCACACACACATACAGCCATCACACATGTACAGCCATCACACACGTACAGCCATCACAGACATACAGCCATCACACACACATACAGCCATCACACATGTACAGCCATTACACACGTACAGCCATCACACACGTACAGCCATCACACACACGTACAGCCACCGCACCCCGTTAGACGGACATGCTGACTCTGTGTTGCCTCGCTTAAGAGTACGGCTTTAAGTTGCAATTATAGCCTTAGCGGGACACGCTCGCGCTAAGTGCAGAGGACCGACCGTCCAACGTGCCGTTTAGCAAACCTGCCGCAGCACCTGTCCTTCGACACAAGGTCCCCCTCCTCTTTACCCCTATAGTTTTGGTGTTTGGTTACGTTTCCATCACAGCTCTCGTAGAACCCCCACACACACACAAACACACACACACACACACATTGCCCTCCATAAAATGGTGCTGTGGGATTTAGCCAAGGCTATAGAGGAACTGAAACGGCTTGATATCCTCGTAAAGTGTCTGACCGGATACAGTGTTCTGTATCGCAGGTCAAAGGGCAGGGATGGAGGGATGGAGGGATTGGCCCAGCTGTTACAGTTTGGGAGAAAGAGAAAGAGTGAGGGGGAAAAAACAGCCAACCTGTGTCGAGATTGGGTGTCGGTACTCAGCCTGACAGGCTGTCATAGTTTACGACCCCCCCCCCACCCCAGGTATTGGCTCTGATAATAAAGGGATAGGTCTGATTTGACTTTTGGAACGCTAGCCCTGTTTGGTACCGAAGTTGAGGGGAGGAGTTCTTTCTCAGCACGCAATCCATGCTGTTCCTCTTACCAGTTCGTTAGCCACAAATACATCATGTAATATATATATATATATATATTTTTTTTACATATTTTAAGTGAGATCGGGCTGTGTGATCACACCCCTGGTGTTACCTCAGTGTCCCCTCCTGCTCCGGAGGAGGAGAGCAGTGAGGAGCGGACAGGCTGTCTTTTCTGTTGCCCTCTTATACCGCCTCAGAAACCTCAAAATAACTGGGAATCTAATGTCGCGTTCACAATCGGTCAGAACTGGCCATTTGACCCGGGAACTCCCAAGCTCACCTTACTACATAAGTGTAAACGGCTAAAAGCACGTACTACGAGCTCCTGTCTGTTGTGAAGGTTGAAATCTACATCTTAGTCAGCTTGTGAGACCCTAGCTTAACCCTGTTGACTTTGTGTTGGTTTGTGGCTATAAGGAGCTCATATATGAGCAACATCATGGATTGTGTTGAGAGAGGACTCTTAACCAATGCAGATTAGGATTCATATCAATTAAATATAATAATGATATGAATAATTAAGTTAATAAATGACGTATTATTATCCGGCTGCATAGCAGTACTCGTCACACCTCCTTTTATAGATTAGGGAGAGGATATGTGTGAGATTATGGCCAATTATAAATCAACTTTATTTAAATTTCTTTGGTATAGTGTTCTTTTCAAATGTCCCTTTGATCTGCCTTAGCCTCAGGTGATTGGTTCGCACTGCAGTATATAGGTCAGGGGTTCACAGACTTGAAGAAGATGACTCCTCCACATCGGCAGGTAAATGACATCCTCTGAACATCTGTTTTCAGCTTGAAATGTAGAACATTATAATGTAATCACAACAGAAAATGACATTATATAGCCTATTATGAACTTTGGTATGTCTGTTCTGAAATCATATTGATCCACAACGTTGTTCTCCCATGTTAGCGTATTCTTATTTAAATTATTACAATGTACTAAATGTGTACTCTATACAATACCTTATGAATCATTTAAATAAATAAATCAAGAGTTATGCTGACGTCATTTTCGAAGGTGATGGTGAAATGTTCTTGTAAATACTGGTAGAATAGGGCTGGTGTGAACTAATAAACCATATACTGTAGGAGTCTGAAAGATATGGGTTTACATTGTGTAGCTTGGTAACTAATTGTATGGCAAAGGAGGTCTAATGTCACCTTAGATCGTAGGAATTGTTAATGACGTATTTATTTGTAAGGTGAAAAGGACACTTTATATAGTTGCCTAAATACTGCGCTTAAAATAAGATCGTATGAACCAACCAATACATGTTTGGAGGGAGGACGAAAGACGTTATGTTTTGGATTCTGCTCTAAGAACACAGCCGTAGAAACAACATGATCGTGGTAATAAGAACACAAGATATTCACATAAGATAATATCATAACACAACACGTGCCAATACATGGAAACTTTTGTGTGGTTGTCGGGCTTTATAGCGGCCTGCAGCTATATGAATTGTTAACGAGGACACATCCTTGTGGATGGCAGGGTTGGCTGTAACAGAGGCATATAATATAATAGAAGAGAATATAGCCTATAGGTTGATCTTAATTGTTGCTAAAAGCGCCCTCTCGGTGTCGCCAGTAGCCCGTATATAGTGATTTAATTCGGTTGAACTATTAGTCATTCAATAATGTACATGTATAATCTCTTTTATAATTATGATTTATAAAGACTTCAAACACTTAATATATTATCTTTTCATTAGATTAGATTAAAATGTATTGTCATTATAATATTGTCATTATATATTCTGTATAAAGAACAGAAATAGATCGGCTATAAGTACCAGTATTGTAGATTTGCGAAGCACTCGAAATGAAATACTAGTAGATTAGATTAGATTACATTCAAATGTATTGTCAATGTCATCGTACATTACAACGAAAATAAATTTGGCATCCAACCAGATATATAATATATAATATATAATATACAATGTACAGCAGGTTATTAAACTGGATATCTAATAATCCGAGTTGTAGTATTATGTACAGTGATGCATAGGTACAGACATTGGCAGCAGCATAACTAAGATATAATATATAGATATACAGATATGTAAAAAGGATATGCAGGTATATGCACAGACAGATTTGGACATTTATATACAGTGAGAATAAATAAATAAATATATATATATAGGATTATATGCAGGTATATTCAGTTGAGAACTAACCATAATGTCCTGAGTCGGCTCCAGGCCTGGCTGGGTGTGTGTTCTTCTTCGGGAACCGTGCGAGTTGTTCGATCTCCCGGTGCGCGCGTGACATCAGTCATTAAATCATACAGTTATTCGCCTCTCATAACGGGACCGCAGCCTCGGGGCTCCGATGCCAGAATCAACAGCTAAGGAGTGAAATATTCATTAGTAAACACTAGAAAGTCCCCGAGCACCGCTGGCTTTTTTATGTCCAGTGCGACCCGAACATCTGGGGTCTCAGACATCTGAGGGGATGCGGACAGAACAAAGCTCGGGTTCCAGGACAAACCGAGGTGGATTGATATACCGCAGTGAAATTTAAGGACAATGGTTGACCTGTGACCTCTCTTGTACGTTTGAGCTCGTAACAAAAGGGAGGGAATGAAACCGGTCTGGTTTCAATACAGTTTGAACTCTGATCCATCGGCGTTATTTGGCAATCGGGTTCAGAGGCTGCGTTCACCACGGGGAGAGTTTTATGAAATAACTGGGTTACGGGGTACGTATAGTTCAAATTAAATAAGCATTTTAAATTAAAACGTGATAGGCTGTAACTTTGCAGCTGGGGTTTTCAATAGGCCTACTGCTTTGATAATAATAATAATAATAATAATAATAATAATAATAATAATAATAATAATAATAATAATAATAATAATAATAATAATAATAATAATAATAATAACTTTATTTGTAATAGCACTTTTCATACAGAAGTTGCCATTCAAAGTGCTTCACAACAGTGAAAAATACAGGCATAAGCGAGCATAACAAATTAAATACAAAGAGATAGAGAGGTAGCTAGGTAAGGCAAATCAAATTATGTTTTATTTTCTTATTGCATGCAATACGGTCTACTTCTCTTACCAAAAAAACCCGTCATTGTTGAGGCTCATTTAAAACAAACAAAAACAAAATACATTCAAAATGTATTCGAGGATAAACCCCTTGAGATGTATCGTCTCGTGTTCGAGGTCCTGCACAAAGCACATAGAAGCCAACGACATCCAGACCAAACAAAATACAAACTATGACAAATGATAAACAATCCAATAACACAAAACAATAAACACACATGAACATAGAACAATATAGCTCTCGCACTCATCAAACATCAAACACCTAATTTATGTTTAAGTGAAATTAACCGATAATTACCAAGACAATTATCATCTATAGGCTATTTTGACTGGGCCTCTGTATCAATATGGTGCCAAATAGCCCCAGATTTAACAAGAAACCCTATAGGCTATCGGACGAATATTTATTTGTGATAATTTAGATTGTAATTTGTGTTTGTTTGGTTTCACATTAAAGTACTCCTATAAACCTGCACACGACATAATATGCTATAGGATCAAACGAGTGTGAATTATCAATAATTTCGTTCGGCGGGGTCTTGTCGATCGATAGGCCGAGTTGTTGTGTTGGAAATAATCGCCTACATGACGGTGAATCAAGTAGGAAATACTTGTACCGTTGTCTCTCTAACTATAGGCCTATAGGCCTTCCTAAAGTAGGCTAATCCGTTTGTCACCGTATTGGTTACATTCACGCACTGCAGCATTTGACTGCCTATAGTCCTATACAGACCTATATTATTGAAAGAAAATGTTTGTATTTGTAAAAAATAAAAAGATAAAAATAGATTCATATTTGTAATAGTGACATCCCGACCCTCTTCAATTATGAGAATGAAAAAGTCGGCCTGCTTCTTGCGTTATTGTTGCACGTCGTAGTTCAGAGCGAACAGCTGACAGGCAGTTCAACTTCTAATCAGTAGACTAATGTTATGTTGAAAACGTCAACTCGACATATAGACCACACACACACACACACACACACGCACGCACGCACGCACACACACACACACACACACACACACACACACACACACACACACACACACACACACACACACACACACACACACACCTGTGCATTCAGTTAAGTTGGAATATGACTGTAATACAAACAGTTCAGTTTGTCAGGTACATGCAACACAGATTACAGTGTTGACATCTGTCTGCTTGAGAAAATCCCATTTGCTGCAATAAAAATTATTGAAGTGAGATGAACACACTGAAAACTTAATTGTATTAGATAAAACACCAATATATCGCAATATTAATATCGCAATACTCAGCGTATCGCAATATATTTTTAATCGCAATACTATCGTATCGTGACTTTAAGTATCGTGATAATAATCGTACCGTGAGTCCTCTGGTGATTCCCACCCCTAGTATTCAGGCCGGTTAGCTCTCCTCTGGTGGGGGACTGCTGTACTCAGCCTGGCTGCCCAGGTGGCTCTCCTCTCCTCTCCTGCTTGTTTGGATGTTGGCCCTCTCTCCTCCCTGTCCTCTTTTCGCTCTTCCTTCTCCTCCCTCACTGGAATTTCCCCATTGATCATAAAGTACCTATCTATCTATCTCCCTCCGTCCTCCCTCCTCTGGCTGGCCAGACGTTCTGGCAGCCTTTTACCGCCGGTCTAGGCTTTGGAACGGCGGAGAGATGACAACCGGCCCGTTATTGTTTTCGGCATGGTTCTGGAACACCTCTCAAACTGGACCCCGTCCCCGAGTCTGTTCTGGTCGCTAATTGGCTCTGGACGCAGGCTGGAAGGCCTCAGCTCTCACCTGCCTGGCTCTCTTCTCTTTTCTCACTTTCCCCTCCTTCTTTTGTCTACTAGGGCTGCCCCCCCAATGCCTTTTTAATCAGAGAAATACATTTTCTATACAAGAGCTGGTTGATTTGAACTTGTTTTGGTATTATAGGATACTGTAATAATATATCTGTATACATATCCCTTACATACTCTTAGTTACACTGCTGACAAATATGGCTTACTATACCATATTGTCTTTATACCTGTCACTGTACATATTAATACTATACCATTGTACATATATTGGCAGTATTACATATTACTCATTTATATATATACTCCAGTTTTGCACTTTACTGTATACATTTACATTCTGGTTGGATGCCAAACTTATATTCGCTGTATACTTGTACTCAATCAATTTGAATCGAATCGAATTATAATATAATCTAATATAATCTAATCTACTGGCGAAATCGAGTTTTTAAAAGAGAAAGGAGCGAGCCCACGAATTATTTGTTTCCTATTTATAGTAGGGAATCGTTTCCAACCATAAATAAAGTTTATCAGCATGTTGTTGGCAGTCATTTCCCCAGCGGATAATATTAACATGTTCTAACGCTAATGACTAATGGAACAGCTATTTTACGTGCTGAATCAATACACACCTTGTCAGCGCGGACTTCACCACGACAGTGAGTCCGTTTGTTTTGCGTTCAGGTCCATTTACTTATAAACTAGGACGCTGGCAGACCGTCTATAACATTTTTAAGGACATTTTAGATTAAAACAAACGACTACAACTACACTGTAAACACTATAGTCACTATGTATTCATTATAAAAGATCAAATACAAATAATAACCAGTAGTAAATAATAATAGTAATAATTGTTGTAATTATTATTATTGTTGTTGTTGTTGTTGTTGTTGTCGTCGTTGTTATTGTTGTTGTTATCGTCATTATTTAATAATTAGGCTATTATTAATAACACGCCATATAGCCTGTTAATGACTAAATTAGCTTACAACACAGCCCTATAGTTCCAAATGAATTATTATGTGTACAATTATAATTGTAGTCATCGGTTTGTTATAAATGTATTATTTTATCTCTGATGTTCCCCGTATCAATGAAGATTGTCATTTTGGCTTATGTGACCTTTCTTTTATTTGGAGTCATGAAAAACACTAAATCATACTATCTCATGTATATAACAATATAGTTTCTCACACACCGGGCACCCTTAACTGCTCTCATAATGTTATTGTCGACTCAAAGAAAGTGCGTTAATGCGCTCATCGATATTAATATTCTGATGGTTACAGCAAATCTTATATTGTCCAATTTGTCCAACCCTCCTCTATCCTGCTTCCATGCAGCAGGGCAAACAAGGCTCCTCAAAGCACTCAATTAAGTTTCAATCATTTCGGGTAATAGGCCTCTTCACAAAACCGGACAATTGACATGTACGCCTATAGAATTCTGCTCATTTGATAAGTTTTTTCAAAACTCTCAGAATCTTCCAACCAAAGGAATCCTCTCATCGCACCGCCATCGTCTCCGTGCCTACACTGTAAAAAATAAATGTTTTACTTTTTTCACAGGAAATTCACTGTATTATTTTACAGATTACTTTTACCTTTTATCAAAATATTAACCATTAATTAAATAAAGATTGTAGTCTGTAAATGTATTTGATTTTACTGTAATTTTACAGTAAGTATTTGGCAACCAATCCATTGATGCCAGAGACATTTACGGTTTTCTTGCAGCTTATTTTCTTACAGTGTAGGATCCCACGCTCTGAGCCCTCCCCCCAAGACCCTCCCATGCGCTCCGCCGATAGGTCCGTCTTTTCCCATCAACAAGCCTCCCAAGTGTATTTATCTGACTGCACGGCTATTGGCCAACGTCGCCGTCACTCGCAGGCGTGGGAACGCCCCCCCCTCGCTCTGTAAAAGGGTGTCGCTCCAGTCCGCGCGCGTCCAGCGGCAGTTTGAACCACGAGCTCTGGCGAGATGCTGCTGCTGCGCGCGGAGTTGCGTCTCTCTAGTCTTTTCTTTTTATTAACACTATATATCGCCTGTTCGGTCCTCCTATAATTATGGTGGAAAAAACACCTCAATGACTTTGCATTCCCGGATTATTAATCACCCGCCCAGACTCAATTAGTTTTTATTTTTTATTTCTCGATTTGTTTTTAATTCTAAGGGCATGTGCGTAATAATTCCGCGTGGATTTCCAAGGTGCCACCGGGAGGACTGAGAGCGCGTTTGGGCCGGGGGGATGATGAGCCGCTGCTGCTGGGATATTATGGTATGCACTAGCAACAACAAGGCTTATGGAATATAGCCCGTTTTATTGTCCCAACCTGCATGCGCTCATCTTGTCCGGCCCCGTGAAGAAGAAGAGAGTCGCGCTGCTCGGCGTCATGTTCTCGCTGCTCTGGGTCTACATGCTGTACTGCTGCCTGGGCTCCTGCTCCACCGGGCCCACCCTGCTGCTGGGGCCGGGGGACAGCAGCTACTCCCGGGGCGGCAGGGAGACTCCCCCGGGGACGGTGCCGCAGGGCAGGAGGGCGGAGAGCGGCGGCAGAGGAGGAGGAGGAGCGGACTTCATGGCTCGACTGCTGCCCAACAGAGCGCACCAACCCTGGGTGGATCTGGAGTCCGACTACGAGGAGCCGGCGTCCATCAGGACCGCCGCGGCGTCCAGAGACCTGCTGAACAACGAGCTGGACGCGGACATCAGGGACTGGGAGGACGGGGGGGAGGAGGCGGTGAGGAGGAGGTCCGCGGGACCGGGACCCATCATGTCGAGCTTCTCCAACGGCTCCGGGAGCAAGCAGCTGCCCCACGCGCTCATCGTCGGCGTGAAGAAGGGAGGCACGCGCGCGCTGCTGGAGTTCCTGCGGGTCCATCCCGACATCAGGGCGGTGGGCGCGGAGCCGCACTTCTTCGACCGCAACTACGACCAGGGACTGGAGTGGTACAGGTAATAACAACTATACACATTATTATTATTATTACTATTTATTAAACCCTTTCATTGCCACACGACATTTTACTATCACACAACCGACGGCGTCGCAGTGAAAGGGTTAATGTATTATATATGTTTTATTAATTAATTATTAATGTATTATTATTATTAGCAGTAGTAAAAGTATTACACGTTTGATTGGAAGCAACAGCTGCAAGCGAATATGATGAGGAGAAAACTGAAGTTTCGACGTACATTCACAATTTCACACCACACTCGTCCAAAGATCTATTCACCGGCACAAGACATAATTCGTGCTGCAGTTTCAGTCTCCAAACCAACATCTCTGGACACATCTCTATCAAATGCAATTTAGATGCACCACGCGAATTTGACCAAAAGGTATCATTATAGACTCATGTTGATACATTATGCCAACAGATCACACTAAGCCTGTCATGGTTATTCATGTCCCATTAATACTTTTTTTGTTTGTTTGTTTTCTTGTTTTTTTTTTATCTTCAAACCGCATAACCTAATGGTTTGATTAATTAGCTAATTAATGACATTGGGACTATAATATCATGCTTGATGCCATTATATGAATAAGAGACATGTATAGGCCTAATTTTTATTTAACATTAGACACATTTGTTAGTCGTCTAAAGATGTTAAAAGTTTGGAAATGATTTCACATAACAAACACTATACGTTTACAGTTACATTTAAGCCATGGTGTGTATTAAAGTTCTATTTAGCACACGGTTATTGAACACGTTATTATCAGACCTATAATACGCGTTTCACAAGTCGTATGCTTCCCTGGAATCCATTATTGGATCATTGGGATAATTGAAAAAAGGCAACTCGAGGTCGATTATGACAGAGTAAAAAAAATAGTTTACACTTGTTATTTAATTGCTCTAAGTTATGCTATTATAGCTTGTTTTTGAGAATTTTGACTGAAAGGGTCTATTTGCATGTGTGCTGCCAGGTGCCCATGTGTGCTGCCCGTGTGTGTGTGTGTGTGTGTGGACTGAGCAGGGCAGCACTAGCGCTATGGCTGCCTCGTTTCAGCGTCGTGCAGTGGTCTCTATCGGACGCCGTGCAGCACTGCACGTTAACGGCTTTCAGCACCAGGATCGACATATAGTAGCCTAACAATTTTAACTAGGCGTAATAGAAAACATTACATGTATAGCCTAGATACGAAAAGTTGAGTTAGCAAAGCTATTTATTTTAAGTAGCCTATATACCCTGTTCGATTGCATGGGCAAATTTGATCAATTATGACACTATTTTTTGGCTAATTAATTTAAACCCGGGACATATCAGAAATATAGCCCGATCATGTATGAACCATAATTGGTCTACTGAGGTGATGGCACAATTCGTTTGGAATATCGTTAGTTTGTTTGACTGTGTCAGTGGTTGTAACTTGTATAACCACTAAATAAGAACCTAAATATAGACCTGCGTATTTAACACATGGAAAACAAAGACCGAACTAGGCCGCTTGTTTTAGAAATTAAACATGTTAAGAGGATTTTTCCCTTTTCAGTATAGCCAAAACAAAGGCATCGCATCGCCCTACTTAAGAAACAATCACCTACTGGGCAAAGACAGTTCCCCTCAGAACAAAACTCCCTGAGAGTAAAGCGTTCAAGCTCTTCAGAGGGTTCTATAAAGACCATTATTCGGGTCATTTACAAGCCTGAAGAAGATGCTAATGTGATGAGGACTTATAACGCTGCCTAAACAGCTAGTCGTTTTATAGAGTGCAGCTTAGAGTGTATATCAACATCTGAAAACACCGCGGTTTCATAATGAGATATATACCATAAAAGTCGCTTTATCTTATCTTGACTGACTTTTCATAAACTTTTTCTTCTCCTCTGAGTTGAACCTTTCAGCACTTCTCTGCCTATAGCTAAAATGCAAATAAATGAGGTCGCCTGAAGGCCCTAATGAATGAATTTATATTCACTTCGAATTCCGCTTCCGATATACACTCCTAAAAGGGGCACTATGCTCGTGGCTCCATGCGGGTGAAATATACTCTTATTCTCAGAAGCTCTCCATTTGGGGGAGAATATATTTCGAATAATGCTACTTCAACATGTCAAGATGTTGCTTCTGGCTTGAATCATGCGGGGGTTTAGAAGGTTCTCTCTCTCTCACACACACTCTCTCTCACACACTCTCTCACACACACGCACGCACAGGGCAGAACCAATAGCTCATTTGACAAGTCGATAAAAAAACGTTTCTGGGTTGCGTGCCCCTCTGAATAAACGGCTTTGGGTCCCAGTGTCTGAGGAGACCCGTTGAATATGCAAGACCTTTTTAAAGGGGGCCCCCTTAAAACTAGAGCAAAAGAAGAAAGAAAAGACCCGAATGGGAAAACTTTGGTTGTTGGCAAAGTAGTAGCACCAAAATAAAGACTTTGTTTCTCAGTTGTCTCAGGCCCACAGTCTCTGCTCAGCTTTGATAGAGCACACAGATTTACTCAAGGCCTTTTTTAGCTGCAGTTTAAAGCCATGTCCCTCTGAAACCGGCATTGTCGACTGATTCCAGCGTGTTTATTTGGTTTATATGGGACGGCTTGTGCAGAAGTAAGAGCCGACCGGCCTCTCTTCTTCAGTTCTGTCTCTTTTTTCAGCCACACAGACTCGTCACTTGTTTTGGCACAAACTATAGTAAACTAGAGTCAATAGTGTATCAGCATGCATGGATTATCATTGACATTACAAACAAATATACCATAAGTGGCTTCCTAGACACACACACACACACACACACACACACACTTTTTCGGTAAATAAATAACATACAAATCTTTACTGAAAATCTGAAAATCTTTACTATTTTTTTACTGAATAATTAGCTTCACAGCTATGAGCTAAAGTAAAATAAAAATCCAGTCCCAGTTTAGATGACGTTGGTTCACATGCAAACCGAGATGTGTGTTTAAAAAAAAAAATTATCATCACAATATGTCTTTTAGACTTACTGCAACACTTTTTTCTAAGCAGTGCGTCTTTCTGTTAGTGGTTCAGCAAAACAAAACAAAAACACATTCTTATTGATTTGCTTCCTGGAACGGTCTGAGTGAAGAGATTGTGAAAACCTGGCCTGAGAGACTGTTTAGTAGATATTATGAAAACCATGGTCTGAGAGACTGTTTAGTAGATATTATGAAAACCATGGTCTGAGAGACTGTTTAGTAGATATTATGAAAACCATGGTCTGAGAGACTGTTTAGTCGTAGATATTATGAAACCTGGTCTGAGAGACTGTTTAGTCGTAGATATTATGAAAACCATGGTCTGAGAGACTAGTATATATTATGAAAACCATGGTCTGAGAGACTAGTAGATATTATGAAAACCATTGTCTGAGATACTGTTTAGTCGTAGATATTATGAAAACCTGGTCTGAGAGACTGTTTAGTCGTAGATATTATGAAAACCTGGTCTGAGAGACTGTTTAGTCGTAGATATTATGAAAACCTGGTCTGAGAGACTGTTTAGTCGTAGATATTATGAAAACCTGGTCTGAGAGACTGTTTAGTCGTAGATATTGTGAAAACCTGGCCGTGGTACTTCTCTTCAGAAGGAATGTTCTCTGCACTGAAGCAGCTGTCATGTAAGCACTCCCCGCGGTGGGAAAAAAACAAGTTTTCCAGGATGACCCAAGATATAATAGGAAATAATAATACTTCATTCAATCGTTGATCCGCCCAAACTTTCCCCATTAGGACCAGATACTGGAGAAGACTTGCGAGACCGTCCTGGAATGTATAACTTTACCAGACAGGAGTGGGTGAATTATGGACCAGATCACTCTATCTATCTAGGGAGTAGCATAAAGTATTGAGATATATTTCATGGTAATAATATCTGGAAGAGATGCTGGTAGCGGGCTGGTGGTGGTTGATAAGAAGGGATTTGGACGAATGGGCAGTGAGTGTACGAGAGTGTTGAGCAACCCAACCTCTCCCCTGTTTGTCCGTTTGCACAACCTTGCATCCATTCGTCACTCGGGTCTTTAGGTTGAGGCAGCTTGCACCATCTTAAGCCTCCTCCTATAGGTCGATGGACCCACGTACACACGTGTAGCTTTGGAATGCCACGCCGACTAAATGCATTCGCAGAGGAAGAGAAAGGGGGGTTTAGGAGGAGGATGGGGATGATGGGGGGGGGGGGGGGGTTGTAACAGGACTTGTTGTTGTCTCTGTTGACTCTGAGGTATTTTGACAGGTTTTTATTTGTGCTGAAGACAAGGGCATGACTCATGTTTTGAAACGAGGGGGTCTTTATACAAGGAGGTACAACAGTGAGGTCATGCCTGAGCACCCATCCTTGGAGAGAGAGTGAGAGAGAGGGAGAGAGAGGGAGAGTGAAAAGAGCAGGGGCGTAATTATGGGGGGGGACACGGGGGACATGTCCCCTGCATGTTTTCAGAAGGCAGTTATTGTCCCCTGCACTTTTTTACCATCCAAAACAATGTTACACGATAATAAACTGACGCGACGCGGCACTATAGGACCACACGGAAAAACGGCTGCTTGTTCTATCTGAGCTCAGGTCTCTGACGACCTGAGCCATTGTCATGCAAAGACGAAGTAGCCAGGTGAGCACCCGGCGAGGGACGAGTCAAGTACCGACCACAGCCGTCTTTGCATAACAACAGCCTCATGTCGTCAGGCACCCCTCCCCTCAAAGTTTGGTGTGAAACTGTGAACGATGGTCTGTGTGATTGCCATGAAATACAACAGCATTGCTTGGTGTCTGTGAAATATCTGTCTATGACCTCGTTGTATTTAAAAGCCTCTAGGCTGTTGTTTTATACATTGTAGTTAATAAATAGCGCGATATCTCTATCTCTCTCTCGCCGCAACAGCCACCCTCCGCCACTGACCACGCCCCCAAATGTGTCCCCTCCACCATTGAAAACAAAATTACGCCCTTGGAAGAGAGAGAGAGTGACTGCTGTAATTGTATTAAATGTATATGTGACTCTACAAGAGTAACCAGTTCTGTATATCAATATTTGGGTCCACGTTTTCAAATGTATTTTTCATGGAATCAAATGTACACTGATGTGTTCTGTGGCCGGAGGAGGGCTTCTCACTGGGCAGCCGGTCATCTGGGTCACGGCTAGAAGCTGTCCACATATTATCTGCACCTTAAAAGTTGTTAATGAACTTAACCCCACTGGAGACATCACGCCCCGCTTTAACCTACAATAAGGGATGTACTGTATATGTGAACGTCAATGTTCGAAGTTATAACGCAGGTGCCTTCTATCCACGACACCTCGAGTCTCCACTTCTTTAGACTCTTTTATTGTTGGACCAACTGGCCTTCATTAGGATCACAAGCCGAAACACGTCAGTCTAACTTTAAACCTTGTTCTATGAGGTTCTAAGGTTGTAAGGTTCTACAAGTGTCGCTGGAGTCTTCACCTCGTCAGACGCCCTGCTCCACACGCACCTTGAAAGCGAGCGATGTCGAGCCAGAAAACACCCTGTTCTGTGTGTCTCCCAGGAGATGGAGGACGGATGTTTTATTTACCAGTAACTCTTGACTCGCTGCCTTCACGTCACTCAGCATCAGTGTGCGGTGCGCGTCGCTCTGTGTTCATGCTCCGCCCGGCCCTATTGGCTATGAAGGGTCTTTGATATATAATTACTGTGCTGTGGTTTTGCTGTCGTGTCGTGGGCTCTGGTTCTTAACTCGCTGTCAGGAGCCACGGCAGCTCTGTGCTCCTCTCACCTCCTCTCAGCTCCTCTCAGCTCCTCTCAGCTCCTCTCTGCTCCTCTCACCTCCTCTCTGCTCCTCTCACCTCCTCTCTGCTCCTCTCCGCTCCTCTCTGCTCCTCTCTGCTCCTCTCACCTCCTCTCTGCTCCTCTCTGCTCCTCTCCACCTCCTCTCAGCTCCTCTCACCTCCTCTCTGCTCCTCTCACCTCCTCTCTGCTCCTCTCTGCTCCTCTCAGCTCCTCTCTGCTCCTCTCACCTCCTCTCAGCTCTTCTCTGCTCCTCTCCACCTCCTCTCTGCTCCTCTCCACCTCCTCTCTGCTCCTCTCCACCTCCTCTCTGCTCCTCTCTGCTCCTCTCCACCTCCTCTCAGCTCCTCTCCACCTCCTCTCTGCTCCTCTCAGCCCCTCTCTGCTCCTCTCACCTCCTCTCTGCTCCTCTCCTTTCAGCTCCTCTCTTCTCCTCTCCACTTCCTCTCAGCTCCTCACCTCTCTGCTCCTCTCAGCTCCTCTCCTTTCTGCTCCTCTCAGCTCCTTTCTCCTCCTCTCCTCTCTCCTCCTCTCAGCTCCTCTCCTCTCTCCCCCTCTCAGCTCCTCTCCTCTCAGCTCCTCTCCTCTCAGCTCCTCTCAGCTCCTCTCCTCTCCGCTCCTCTCTGCTCCTCTCCGCTCCTCTCAGCTCCTCTCAGCTCCTCTCTCCTCCTCTCCTCTCAGCTCCTCTTAGCTCCTCTCCTCTCAGCTCCTCTCCTCTCTCCTCCTCTCAGCTCCTCTCCTCTCTCCCCCTCTCTGCTCCTCTCAGCTCCTCTCAGCTCCTCTCTCCTCCTCTCCTCTCAGCTCCTCTTAGCTCCTTTCCTCTCAGCTCCTCTCCTCTCTCCTCCTCTCAGCTCCTCTCCTCTCTCCCCCTCTCAGCTCCTCTCAGCTCCTCTCAGCTCCTCTCCTCTCCTCTCAGCTCCTCTCAGCTCCTCTCTGCTCCTCTCTTCTCCTCTCCGCTCCTCTCAGCTCCTCTCTTCTCCTCTCAGCTCCTCTCCTCTCCGCTCCTCTCCTCTCTGCTCCTCTCTTCTCCTCTCCGCTCCTCTCAGCTCCTCTCTTCTCTTCTCCTCTCAGCTCCTCTCCTCTCCGGCGCTCCTCTCTGCTCCTCTCTTCTCCTCTCCGCTCCTCTCTGCTCCTCTCTTCTCCTCTCTTCTGCTCTCTGCTCCTCTCCTCTCAGCTCCTCTCACCTCCTCTCCGCTCCTCTCAGCTCCCCCCAGCTCCTCTTCAGGCAGAGCAGCCTGGGGATTTAACAAGTAGCTCTGAAACTCTAAACCCATAATAGCCTAGACTCGCAGCGTTAGGGTTATTTTTTCAGTTTATATACTAAATGGACGCAGACCCTGCTAATTACTAATACTTATATTCCTGTCTGTTATTTAATTCACTGATCCTGACCAATCCACATCCCTGTGATGGGACTATAGGGAGTATGTCTTGTGTGACTGATTTCAACTGGTTTGATTTAAAGCTCCAATCTAGTATTTATTTGACCCTATCTATATGGGACATATTCGTGTACAATCTGTAGTCTAATCTGTAGATGAAAACGTATTTTTTTTATCTGTGTTTTACACAGACATATTTATAGCCATACAATTAAAATGTCACATGTACCTGTTTTCTAGTGTAAGGCCTTGTATTAAGAACTCGGTAAAACATGCCTCCAGTCCCATTTGATGTTTTTGGAGTGCAGCTGCCTCCCTTTGTGTGCTCTTGGATCGCTGACTGGGCCTTTAAGGGGTGCAGGTTTTAGCAGGGCTCATTTGCACTCTTACCTTGTTTGTTTTAACCAAAGCCTTAGGAATGTTCACTCCATTGTTAGCGTTTGATTAATGAGGGCAATTGTGCACATGATATTGACACGTTCGCGAGTCTTTTCCAGTCATTATGAATTCAGTTAATCGATGTGGAACAGTTACGTGATACATGGCTTGTTTACTTGGCACTGACAGCTCTCTCAGGAAGCTAAGCCAACGTTAGTCTTTGCTTGTGTGTGTGTTTCATGTGTGTTTCGTGTGTGTGTTTGGTTCATGTGTGTTTCGTGCGTGTGTTTGGTTCATGTGTGTTTCGTGTGTGTGTTTGGTTCATGTGTGTTCTGTGTGTGTGTGTGTGGTTCATGATCAAAGGTGTGTGGGGGGCTTCAGTCAATCTTTTGAGGGGCTGGTTGGGATTGAAACGGCGCCATCTCTCGAGCCGTAGAGATCCTCTGTGGTCCAACCTTTGTATCTGCTCTGTGATAAAGCTCAGTGGAGGTAAACATACTTAAAGAGTAGCGTCAACCAGGGGCTGCCTACTGCGCCCCCCCACAACAAAGAGACAAGTGGAGCGCTATTTCTGAAAGGAGGGGGGGGGATCCCACCGCGCTATCTCAGTCGAGACGCTGGCGGAAGTCGGCGCTACTTGAAAGTGGTTATCTGAAGGCAGCCCCACCCCCACCCTCCCACGACGCGCAAGCGAGACGGAGCCGGGGCCGCCAGAGGACCAGAGTCAGACTGATTCTCCCGGCCGCATCGGGGAAGGGGACAGTTCTGGATGGGCGCACTTCTTTTATCTGCACGCCACAGGAGTGCTCCTATTTCCATCTATAGGTGACCTATCTGCGGTCTCCGTGGCCAACGACCTCTCGCTCCTTCCTTCCTTCCTCTCGATGACCCAAAAAAAAAAAGGCCACCTTGCTCAAATGGGAGAGCCGATAAATAAAGGATCAAACTAACCGATCAGTCCATCAAAATCTCCCCCAGTGGATATTTTTGCGTTCATCGGGAAAGTCTGGACGTTTAGGAAACAAACGTATCCAGGCGTATAAAGCGCGTATAGCCTCAGCAGAAGCCTCAGCTGTGAAACCCGCAAATCATTTTTCAGTCACCCGGTAACACAATGGTGAGACGGATGGGAACACAAGGCTCCCCTGGGGAGGCTCTGTTATCGATTGGTCAGGCCTGATCGGAGGGAATGAGTAGAGGTGGGTTAAAGGGCCATTGACTGAGGGTCAGCCTCACGTCTGCAAGGCTGACAGGGCCTGTGTGGCGACCATCTGGGGGAAGAAGCCGAAAAACGCTGAAAGAGCCCCTGCGAGCCCCAAAGGGCATCAGGCCCCCTTAGCCCCCTCGGCCCCCAAAAGTTAAATAGTTTGTTGTCGTTACTTCACGTAGCTGGGCTGAGATAAGTAGATAGAACGGAAGAAAGTATTCATGTCAGGACCTGAAATAAAACGATCCCCCTCTGCCATAGGCATTTTTGGCTGCAGTTTGGATATATACGTCAAGTCTTACTAGTCACTCTGGCAGGTTGGCAGCCTATGTTTGAAAACAGTCTTTTTTTTTCAAGATGGCTTGGCTGCCCGGATATTAACTTGGCCAGGTCGAGAGCTCCGAACGCACCATCCCTCGCCAGCCGCCACGGCTCATCGGCTCCGCCGTTTGTTTCATGCCCCGTTGGCTTTGTCCTGGAATATTTACAGGCATAATAATGGATTTATTCATCAGTGAATCATTGAGACCTGCAGCGGCCATAACTCTGTCACATTT
>NC_140179.1:55486711-55489211 GCF_963971535.1 Notolepis coatsorum | reverse complement strand
GCCTCTCCGCAGGGTGCTTCATGCAGGGCTGATGGCCTCTCTGGCAGCTCCAGCACAAGCCAGACAAGCAACCACACCTCAGATAGTGTTAGTGAACAACTCCTGTGTGTTTTAACACGTCATATATTAGAATAATCAGATGAAAACCCCATCGTTCAGTAGTAGCAGTATCAGAATTATATCCTTTTTAGTTTATTTGACTATTACTAAAATACACGTTACAGCGAACATTATGACAAGTCACACATTCTAAACGGATCAAGACTTTTTCCCCTGAATATCTTGGACTTGTAAAACTCCATAGATTTCATTGACCAGCAGCAGCCATTGTTCCAATAATCGTTAGAATGTTCAGCA
This sequence comes from Notolepis coatsorum, assembly GCF_963971535.1. Lineage (NCBI taxonomy): Eukaryota > Metazoa > Chordata > Actinopteri > Aulopiformes > Paralepididae > Notolepis > Notolepis coatsorum. The sequence continues at coordinate 55,488,854 of NC_140179.1, read as the reverse complement.
CTACAAAATCGTAATCACATGGTGTGGTTGCGCAACTCAAAGGGTTAATCTGCTTAGAGTATATGAGATGGGAGTGTATCACCGCATCAAGGCACGTAAGGCCGAGTCAAGTAGGCTGTCGATCACTAGAAAAGTATTTCGTAAACGCCTTATGGAAATCATTGTATTGTCTGATGTGGCTAACATTTGGCGACTAAGTAGGGTAAAAAAATATATAAGCATTTGGAAATGATATTGTTATCTGGATGAGACACTACTTGGCCCTTCGTGTTGAGAATGTTTGGTGCTCTTTAGACATAAGGGTCCGATTTACAGTCTGTTATAAAAGCACACCAGGCCAGATGCTTTGAAGTGCCATCTTTTTTCACAACAACTCAGCTCGGCCAGAACTCAGATTTAATAGTTTCATTCCAAAATGAGGTATCTACTGTTAGCTTCTCTCATGAAGCAGCAATAAAAGAAAAGGTGTTGAAAGTAATATGCAATATGGGATGTTATCAAGATTATGAAACATCTTCAGACCTTTGTTTACAAAATAGTAAACATTTTGAGGATAGAAATAATGGGTCTCATTCACACAAAAAGATCAGAACAAATGTTGTCCTAGCTCCACTTAAGAAATGTTTGCACCGATTTTGGGATTCACGAACGGTCCCTTTTCTCAGGGATTCACTCTTAACTAAGAGCAGGATTTAGGAGTGCTGAAGAGCAGTTGTTTGCAGCTGTGATCATCTGTGATCAAGTTAAGACAACCTCTCCAAGCGTTGATGAATCCGGGTGTAATTGTCGTCGCCTTTCTCTTACGACAACCTCCTGAAGACAATGTTGGTGAATGAGGTCAAGTTGAACTACATTTCAGGTAGTGAACACATTCTAAAATACTGGGCCTACTGTAGCCGACTCTGTATATTAAAACTCCTTCTTCCACCCGGTCTGCTTTCTCTCAGCGGAGAGAGACCGTCTGAAACGGCGCTCCTCCCGTTGGACGTAGCACACTACTTCACTGCGACTTGTGTTAACTTTTCATCTGACGAAAGAACACAGAGGAGCTTAAGGAAGTATTTTTAACCCACAGTCTTTGTTCCCCGCCTCACCAGGACTGTTTGAAGATGAGAGAGAGGGAGAGAGAGAGGAGATGGGGGAGGCGGGGGGGAGAGGGGGGGGGTGGATAGAGCAAGTGGGGGGATGACAGAGAAAGAGAGATGAGGAGAGAAGACAGACTGAGAGAGGGAGAACGATAGAGAGAGAGATAGTACCGAGAAGGGGGATGAGAGAGAGAGAGATAGAGGGGGAAGATGGAAAGAGAGGGAGAGAGAGATGGAGAGAGAGAAAGAGAGATAGACACACACAGAGAGGCCTACAGTAGATAGAGTGAGAGGGGGCGAGGGGGATGAGAGAGAGAGAGAGAGAGAGAGAGAGCGAGAGAGAGATGTTAGAGTAGTGAAGATAGACAGAGAGAGAGAAGCTGTTTGTCTCCCTGCTGCATAGTATTGACCTGCAGAGCAGATGGATTATATATATATATAAGAATATTCACAAATAGGTTGTAACAGTGACTCCGGCAATATTGAAAGACTGGAATACCAACTATATTTTATAGTGGGAAAGAAATATGATCCTGCAGTACTGGACACACACACACGCACACACACACACACGCACGCGCGCACGCATGCATATATATAAAACTCCTGTCAGATATCTGGGAGGGAGGTTGAAGGGAAGAAGTCTCACTTCCATGCAGTTGGAAAGCACTTTGAAAACAAACAAACTTGACGTGTTCTATAGCCAAGGCTGACATATATTCTGCTGGCAGAGTCCTTTTCTCATGTATCTTTTTCAAATCCGCTCCGGGTCTCTCTCTCTCTCTCTCTCTCTCTCTCTCTCTCTCTCTCTCTCTTCTCTCTCTCTCTCTCTCTCTCTCTCTCTCTCTCTCTCTCTCTCTCTCCCTCTCTCTCTCTCTCTCTCTCTCTCTCTGCCTCCTGACATCTGATAACTGAAATGGTTAATGCGAGGCGGAGTTTGTGGTACTTAGTGGTAATTATCTTGTCCTCTGGATGCTGGGGTATATCGGGGGAGACAACGTCTAGGCTGGCCTCCAAAGTAAACTGGTATAGAGGGGAATCACCCGGGGATCTGACGA
>NC_140179.1:55482490-55484011 GCF_963971535.1 Notolepis coatsorum | reverse complement strand
CAGTATTATTAACACTCAGTACCTCCACTCAGGCAGTCGTCTGTAACCCCCCCTGTAAATACAAACCCGTAGGCGACACACTGGGTTTTGTTTGTCCTTCTTCTCTGTGGTGCCAATGAACTACAAAAGTACCTAAAACCACACATGTGAGTTATTGAATTTGGACGGACTCACACATTCACACACCGACGGCGGAGGCAACCTGATGCAAGGTGCCCAACCTGCTCTTTTTTGGGATCAATTAGAGGTTAAGTGTCTTGCTCAATAACACCTTCGACATGCTGCCCCCGGGACGAGTAGGAATCGAACCGGGAACCTCCAGATTACCAGACGACTGCTCTACCTCCTGAGCCACTGTCGCCCCCCGGGCCTAACAAAATTAATAGTTGGTTTCAGGTTGCCCGACCGACCCTGCCGATTTAGGTGCGACCCAATATATTTTATGAGTTTAAAAAAAAAAAAAAAATAAAAAAAAAAATAAAAAAAAAAAAAACGTTTTTTTTTTTTTTTTTTTTTTTCTTAGAATAAAGTTTCATAGAAATCTTAGTCAAACATTTAGTATTATGGATATTAAACATGCTGGCAGAGTGCATGCATCCATGTTGTTGTGAACATTTTAATTAAATAAAGAAATTCCCTATCCATAGTCGCCGTGGGGAAAGAATAAAATAAAAAAATAAAATAAAATAAATTCCCTACCTACCCATGGCCAAACTGACAACCAACCTGAAACCAACTATTAATTTTGTTAGGCCCCATGAGGTTCACAAGGTTCAGTCCTCTCTCTCTCTCTCTCTCTCTCTCACTCTCTCCTCTCTCTCTCTCTCTCTCTCTCTCTCTCTCTCTATCTCTCTCTCTCTCTCTCTCTCTCTCTCTCTCCTCTCTCTCTCTAATAATAGCTGTGTGTTTCCCTGCTCTATATGCAGTCTTTCTTTTATTTATTCATTTGTTTATTTTAATTTAAATGTCAAAACAATGAAAATCAGGCGACCAGGGTTTGAGTGTATTTCAGCCTTATTTTGTTTAACCCTCTCACTGCCACACTACCAAACGGTTAACCCTTTCACGGTGAAGAAAATACGGAAGTTAACCCTTCTACTGCCACATAACAGCGGGTTAACCCTTTCACTGCCACACTACAGAAGGTTAACCCTTTACTAACCGTCTGTAGTGTGATAGTAAAGGGTCAGCCTTCTGTAGTGTGGTAGTGAAAGTGTTCAAGGGATGCAGAGGTTTGCAGTTATTGGACAGATCAGCGCTCAGGGCCTCCCTCGCTGCAGGCAGATCACAGTCTGAGAGGCAGCCTCCCTCGCTGCAGGCAGGATCACAGTCTGAGAGGCAGCCTCCCTCGCTGCAGGCAGATCACAGTCTGAGAGGCAGCCTCCCTCGCTGCAGGGCAGATCACAGTCTGAGAGGCAGTCCTCCCTCGCTGCAGGCAGATCACAGTCTGAGAGGCAGCCTCCCTCGCTGCAGGCAGATCACAGTCTGAGAGGCAGCCTCCCTCGCTGCAGGCAGATCACA